>NC_080044.1:57107402-57163182 GCF_012489685.1 Lotus japonicus
TGATTTCTGAGGCTTCGGCCGAGCTTGTTGATTTCATGATGCCTTGATTGTAAGATCAAGTTTTTGATCTAGTAGTACAACTCTATGTTTTGATGATTACAAGTTAACCTTTTGATATGAACAATTGTGGTACTCTAACGTGTTTTTCTGAGTGTGCTATTTACAGGCTCTGACCCTGACTCAATTTCACACAAATCAGAAGCACTGTGTATAAAGGGTAACCCAAGCAACGCTTTCGCATTCACCATGTTCAGTATGAACAGTGGAAAAGCTTCAGAAGATCTGAAGCTATACAAACTCTGATGAGGACTCAGTCGCTAGAAGCTCTGATGATCCAGAAGTTCTGACAACCAAGAAACACTGAAGGTTCAGATGTTCCGATGGTGTAGAAGACTCTGAAGATCCAGAAGCTGAATAGTGGAAACTCTGAAGTCCAGAAGCAAGAAACTCTGAAGGCCATGTTCTTCCCTCTGAGTTCAGAATCAGAAGATACAATGGTCAGAGGATCTGTGCTTCCCTCTGACTCTGATCAACCGGCTTCACAAGTTCCAATACGAAGCATTCCTCTGATCAGAAGTCTCCTAGGTTAAAAGGTCAAGTCGCTATCCAAGTACAAAAGCAAGTGTACCTTCCTGACGACCTACCTAACGTTCTCAGCCACAGCAGAAGCTGGATTTTCCAGAACTGCCCTCCAACGGTAGCATTTCCATGCAACGCTCAACCCTAATCCTTGGAGTATATATAGAGGCTGAAGATTGAAAGAAGCGGCTAGAAGAAGAAAAAAATATACAAGAAGCAATACACACGCGCAAGACATATTCTAAGCTTTCTTTCATCTTGTAATTTATTTTAGTTTACACTCAGCTTATTCAGAAGCAAACCCTTGTAAACACCAACCTCAAACAGTTGTTTGATTTTCCTTTAGGAGATCAAGGTTGATCGGATCCTAGAGAAGACTAAGAGAGTGAATCTTAGTGTGAGCTAAGTCAGTGTAATTGTTAGTCACTTGTAGGTTTCAAGTGCAGTTGTAACTCTTACCTGATTAGTGGATTGCCTTCATTCTAAGAAGGAAGAAATCACCTTAACGGGTGGACTGGAGTAGCTTGAGTGATTTATCAAGTGAACCAGGATAAAATCCTTGTGTGCTTTTCTATCTCTATCTTTTGCACTTAGTTCTCGAAAAGATTTGTTAAAATCTTTAAGGTGGTAGTTTTTGTACTGAAAACGTTATTCAAACCCCCCCTTTCTACCGTTTTTCATACCTTCAATTGGTATCAGAGCGCAAGTTCTGATTACCACACCTAACAGTGTTCAGTGATCCGGGCCGGTGTGAAAAACAATGGCTGCCACCACCAGTGAAACTCAAAGAGATGGTTACAACGCAAAGCCTCCTATGTTCGATGGTCAAAGGTTCGAATATTGGAAAGATAGACTGGAAAGTTTCTTTCTGGGTTTCGATGCAGATCTCTGGGATATTATTGTGGATGGCTATGAGCGTCCAGTTGATGCAGATGGCAAAAAGATCCCAAGGTCAGAGATGTCTGCAGATCAAAAGAAGCTGTACTCACAACATCATAAAGCAAGAGCAATTCTTCTAAGTGCTATCTCCTATGAGGAGTACCAGAAGATTACAGATCGTGAGTTTGCTAAAGGCATTTTTGATTCTCTGAAGATGTCTCATGAAGGAAACAAGAAAGTCAAAGAATCAAAGGCATTGTCTTTGATCCAAAAGTATGAATCCTTCATCATGGAGCCAAATGAGTCCATTGAAGAAATGTTCTCCAGATTTCAACTGCTTGTAGCTGGCATACGTCCTCTCAACAAGAGCTACACAACAAAAGATCACGTCATAAGGGTCATCAGGTGTCTTCCTGAAAGTTGGATGCCTTTGGTGACTTCAATAGAGCTCACGAGAGATGTTGAGAATATGAGTTTAGAAGAACTCATCAGCATTTTGAAATGCCATGAGCTGAAGCGCTCAGAGATGCAAGATCTGAGGAAAAAGTCCATAGCCTTGAAATCCAAATCTGAAAAGGCTAAGGTTGAGAAGTCAAAGGCTCTTCAAGCTGAAGAAGAAGAATCTGAAGAAGCATCAGAAGATTCTGATGAAGATGAGCTGACTCTGATCTCCAAGAGACTCAACCGCATCTGGAAGCACAGGCAGAGCAAGTTCAAAGGCTCTGGAAAGGCAAGAGGAAAGTCTGAATCCTCAGGTCAGAAGAAGTCATCAATCAAGGAAGTCACTTGCTTTGAGTGCAAAGAATCAGGGCACTACAAAAGTGACTGTCCAAAATTGAAGAAGGACAAGAAGCCAAAGAAGCACTTCAAGACCAAGAAGAGTCTGATGGTGACATTCGATGAATCAGAGTCAGAGGATGTTGACTCTGATGGTGAAGTCCAAGGACTCATGGCTATTGTCAAAGACAAAGGAACAGAGTCAAAGGAAGCTGTTGACTCTGACTCAGAATCAGAAGGAGATCCAGACTCTGACGATGAAAATGAGGTATTTGCTTCCTTCTCTACCTCTGAACTGAAACATGCTTTGTCTGATATCATGGATAAGTATAACTCCTTGTTGTCTAAGCATAAGAAGCTGAAAAAGAACTTATCTGCTGTTTCTAAAACTCCTTCTGAACATGAGAAAATCATATCTGATTTGAAAAATGATAACCATGCTTTAGTTAATTCTAACTCTGTGCTTAAGAATCAAATTGCAAAGTTAGAAGAAGTTATTGCCTGCGATGCCTCTGATAGTAAGCATGAATCTAAGTATGAAAAATCTTTTCAAAGATTCCTGGCTAAAAGCGTAGATAGAAGCTTAATGGCTTCAATGATCTATGGTGTAAGCAGAAATGGAATGCATGGCATTGGCTATTCTAAACCAATTAGAAATGAGCCTTCTGTGTCTAAAGCTAAATCCTTGTATGAATGCTTTGTTCCCTCTGGTACCATATTGCCTGATTCTGTACCTGCTGAAGTTGCTAAAAACCCTCTTAAAAAGGGATCTTTCTCTATGACTAAATATCATGCAAATATTCCTTTAAAATATCATGTTGAGACACCCAAGGTGATCAGAACCCTTGGGGTAACTAACAAAAGAGGACCCAGAAAGTGGGTACCTAAGGACAAGATTATCTATGTTGCAGATATCCTTGATAGCTCCACTGAAACACCAATCATGGTATCTGGACAGTGGATGCTCGCGTCACATGACGGGAGAAAAGCGTATGTTCCGAGAGCTGAAACTTAAGCCTGGAGGCGAAGTTGGCTTTGGAGGAAATGAAAAGGGTAAAATTATTGGTACTGGTACTATTTGTGTAGATAGTAGTCCATGCATTGATAATGTTTTATTGGTAGACGGCTTAACACATAACTTATTGTCTATAAGTCAATTAGCTGACAAGGGTTATGATGTTATATTCAATCAAAAGTCCTGCCGGGCTGTAAGTCAGATCGATGGCTCTGTTCTGTTTAACAGCAAGAGGAAGAACAACATTTATAAGATCAGATTATCTGAGTTGGAGGCTCAGAATGTGAAGTGCCTTCTGTCTGTTAATGAAGAGCAGTGGGTATGGCATAGACGGTTAGGGCATGCCAGTATGAGAAAGATTTCTCAGCTGAGCAAGCTAAACCTTGTCAGGGGCTTACCCAATCTGAAGTTCGCTTCAGACGCTCTTTGTGAAGCATGTCAGAAAGGCAAATTCACAAAAGTCCCTTTCAAGGCAAAGAATGTTGTCTCAACCTCAAGGCCGTTAGAACTTCTGCATATCGACCTGTTTGGACCAGTGAAAACTGAGTCTATAGGTGGCAAGAGATATGGGATGGTTATCGTTGATGACTATAGCCGCTGGACATGGGTAAAGTTTCTAACCCGCAAGGATGAGTCTCATGCTGTGTTCTCTACCTTCATTGCTCAAGTGCAAAACGAGAAGGCTTGTAGAATTGTGCGTGTCAGAAGTGACCATGGTGGAGAGTTTGAGAATGACAAGTTTGAGAGTCTGTTTGATTCCTATGGAATTACACATGATTTCTCTTGTCCCAGAACTCCTCAACAAAATGGTGTTGTTGAGAGGAAGAAAGAACTCTTCAGGAGATGGCTAGAACCATGCTCCAAGAAACTGGCATGGCTAAGCACTTTTGGGCAGAGGCAGTAAATACAGCATGTTACATTCAGAACAGAATCTCTGTGAGACCAATTCTGAAAAAGACTCCTTATGAATTGTGGAAGAACATAAAACCCAACATTTCTTATTTTCATCCTTTTGGCTGTGTTTGTTATGTTCTCAATACTAAGGATAGATTGCATAAATTTGATGCTAAATCTTCTAAGTGTCTATTACTTGGTTATTCTGATAGATCTAAAGGTTTTAGATTTTATAATACTGATGCTAAGACTATTGAAGAATCTATTCATGTTAGATTTGATGATAAGCTTGACTCTGACCAGTCAAAGCTAGTTGAAAAGTTTGCAGATTTAAGCATTAATGTTTCTGACAAAGGCAAAGCTCCAGAGGAAGTTGAGCCAGAGGAAGATGAACCAGAGGAAGAAGCTGGTCCCTCTAACTCACAAACTCTGAAGAAGAGCAGAATCACTGCAGCTCATCCTAAGGAATTGATTCTGGGCAACAAAGATGAACCAGTCAGAACCAGATCTGCCTTCAGACCCTCTGAAGAGACCTTGCTGAGTCTGAAAGGATTGGTGTCCTTAATTGAACCCAAGTCCATAGATGAAGCTCTTCAGGACAAGGATTGGATTCTGGCCATGGAAGAAGAATTGAATCAATTCTCCAAGAACGATGTTTGGAGCTTAGTGAAGAAGCCTGAGAATGTCCATGTTATTGGAACGAAATGGGTATTCAGAAACAAGCTAAATGAGAAAGGAGATGTAGTCAGAAACAAGGCAAGGCTAGTTGCTCAAGGCTACAGCCAGCAGGAAGGAATAGACTACACTGAAACATTTGCTCCAGTAGCAAGACTGGAGCAATCAGACTATTGATTTCTTTCTCAGTAAATCACAACATAGTTCTACATCAGATGGACGTAAAGAGTGCCTTCCTAAATGGTTATATCTCAGAGGAAGTCTATGTTCATCAACCCCCAGGTTTTGAAGATGAAAAGAAACCAGACCATGTGTTCAAATTGAAGAAATCACTCTACGGTCTGAAGCAAGCTCCCAGAGCATGGTATGAGAGACTTAGCTCATTCCTTCTGGAGAATGAGTTTGTAAGGGGTAAAGTAGATACAACTCTCTTTTGCAAGACTTATAAAGATGATATCTTAATTGTGCAAATTTATGTTGATGATATTATATTTGGTTCTGCTAATCAATCTCTATGCAAAGAATTTTCTGAGATGATGCAGGCTGAATTTGAGATGAGTATGATGGGAGAATTAAAGTACTTTCTGGGAATACAAGTTGATCAAACACCAGAAGGAACATATATCCATCAGCGCAAGTACACTAAGGAACTTCTGAAGAAGTTCAATATGCTGGAATCTACAGTGGCCAAGACTCCAATGCATCCAACATGCATTCTGGAAAAAGAAGATATAAGTGGTAAAGTATGTCAGAAGCTCTATCGTGGCATGATAGGTTCACTTCTGTACTTAACTGCATCTAGGCCAGACATATTATTTAGTGTTCATTTATGTGCTCGTTTCCAATCAGATCCAAGGGAAACCCACTTAACTGCTGTTAAGAGGATCCTAAGGTATCTGAAAGGCACCACTAACCTTGGCTTGATGTATAAGAAAACATCAGAGTATAAGCTTTCAGGTTATTGTGATGCTGATTATGCTGGAGATAGAACAGAGAGAAAAAGTACTTCTGGAAATTGTCAATTTCTGGGAAGCAATCTAGTCTCATGGGCAAGCAAGAGGCAATCAACCATTGCTCTATCAACTGCAGAGGCAGAATATATCTCAGCAGCAATATGCAGCACTCAGATGCTCTGGATGAAACATCAGCTGGAGGATTATCAGATCCTTGAGAGCAATATCCCAATCTATTGTGATAACACTGCTGCAATTTCGTTGAGCAAGAATCCTATCTTGCATTCAAGGGCAAAGCACATTGAGGTAAAGTATCACTTCATTAGAGATTATGTGCAGAAGGGCGTACTTCTTCTGAAGTTTGTTGATACTGACCATCAATGGGCAGATATCTTTACAAAGCCCTTAGCTGAAGATAGATTTAATTTTATTCTGAAAAATCTAAACATGGACTTTTGTCCAGAGTGAAGATAGATCAGAACCTCTGACTATGATACTTCTTGATCAGAAGATGTCTAGTCCAGAAGGTAACTCAATCAGAGTGTGTGTGCCCACTGGTACTGACTCTGAAGCTGAGACAACAACACGTGCGTCAGAACTTCTGATGCATAGTTCCTTGTGCCCGTGTGACAGTCTGTTGTGATTGCGTGTAGATATGCTTATCTTCTGTGTGTGATTGTGTATTTTACTGTTACTGTCTATCTTTAATTTTCAACCGTTGATCTTAAAGTGCTTTTTGAATCAACAACGGTTATTTGATAAAACCCACTATACACACACGTTCTCTCTCACTTCCGGTTTTCACTCTCGCACTCCCTGCTTTTCAAAACCGCCTCCTTCGTGATTTCTCTCTCGATCTCTCTTCATCCTTCAAACTTCATCTTCTACCTCAAACCTTCAACCTCTTCAAAATGGTGAGACAAACCAGAAGATCTACTGCCGATGCACCTCAGTTCCCTCACATGGTAGTCGGTTGGCAACGGGTCAACGGGGCTCTGAGAACCCAGCACAAGAACAAGCTCAAGCTCAAGAGGAGATTGTTCCTATTGCAGAACGGGGCTGTGCCGTTCACTGTGTATTTCCTCCTGAGGAACTCCAAGTCCTTGCAGAATGGAGATTCAACCTCGACAACTTGGCTGCAAATGGGTTTGATCTCCGTCCTGAAGTCCAAGCTCAAGGTTGGGGAAACTACTTCAATCGACTTCGAGGACCGGTGTATGAGAAGCTAGTAAAGGAATTCTGGAAGCACGCTGATTGTGATGACACTCAGGTGGTTTCTTACATACTGGGTAGGAAGATCATCATCACGGAGAAGTCATTCGTGAATCTGCTAGGTGCAGAAACTGCTCATGGGTATCGGTTCTCACTGACGGAATCGAAGCTGAAACCCAGAACCAAGGACATCGTCAACAAGGCCCTGTACACCACCTTCAAACCGGGCAAGACGAGCTACAAAGTGATGGACCTTCAACCCAAACTCAGGGTCTGGCACAAGATCCTGCTCAACTGCATAAATCAACGACCAAAGGGCAGTTCTCCAGACTACATCAACTTCAATCAGAAGGCGATGCTGTTCTTCATTCAAGACAAGGAGAAGATCTGCCTTCCCTACTTCCTGTTCTCCTATTTGAAGGAATGCATCCGGAAGTCTCGCACCACCTCCTCCATCAAGTCAGCCATCAAATATATCCCTTTTGGGAGGCTGATCTCAGACTTTCTCATTGAAAGCAACTTGGTGCAAGATTTGATCAATGCTGGTTGCACAGAGGACTTGAGCACAATTGTTAGCGATGTCTTCACTGCCAACTCTCTGAAGAAGATGGGTTTGGTCCAGAAGAAGATTGCTCCTGCTCATGAGGACACATCTTCTGAGATCAGAGGAAGAAGAATGCCTCTGAATGACTACCCTCTGTGGACTCAAGCAGACCATCCTGAAGCCATCAGATGCTATGTTGAAGACCTCAGGGCTCAAGGATTCGAGATTGACCTTGATGATTTCGTCAGCAGACTTCCACCAGCTCCAGAGTTTCCTTCTCCTCCCAAGAAGAAAACCAAGAGGAAGATGATTCTGGACGAATCCTCAGAGGAATCTGATGTCCCTCTGGTCAAGAAGGCGAAGAGCAAGCCTGATGATGATGATGGTGATGATAGTGAGGATGGTCCTCCAAAGAAGAAGCAGAAGAAAGTCAGAATTGTGGTGAAGCCTACTCGGGTGGAACCAGCTGCTGCAGAGGTCAGAAGGACTGAACCTCCTGCCAGAGTGACTCGATCATCAGCACATACAAGTAAGCCTGCACTTACCTCTGATGATGATTTGAATTTATTTGATGCACTCCCAATTTCTGCCTTACTCCAACACTCTTCAAATCCCCTCACTCCTATTCATGAATCCCAGCCAGCCGCACAAACCACCTCTCCACCACATTCCCCAAGATCTTCATTCTTTCAACCTTCTCCTACTGAAGCACCACTCTGGAATTTGCTTCAGAACCAACCCTCTAGGTCAGAAGATCCAACCTCTCTCCTTACCATTCCATACGACTCATTAACTTCTGAACCCATCATCCCCAACCAACCAGAACCCAAACCAACAGATCCACAACCCAGAACGTCTGATCACTCTGCTCCCAGAGCATCAGCACGTCCTGCTGTCAGAACCACGGATACAGACTCTTCATCAGCCTTCACACCTGTATCCTTCCCCATCAATGTCTTTGACTCTCCTCCCTCCAATACCTCTGAATCACTTAGAAAATTCATGGAGGTTAGGAAAGAGAAGGTATCTGCCTTGGAAGAATATTACCTTACCTGTCCAAGCCCTAGGCAATATCCTGGCCCTAGACCTGAACGTCTAGTTGACCCAGATGAACCTATCTTGGCCAATCCTATCCAAGAGGCAGACCCCTTAGTCCAACAGGCTCACCCTGTCCCTGACCAACAAGAGCCAATTCAACCAGACCCTGAACCTGAACAATCAGTATCTAACCAATCCTCGGTTAGATCACCTCACCCTCTGGTTGAAACTTCAGACCCTCACCGTGGAACCTCTGAACCCAATGCTCCCATAATTAACATTGGTTCTCCACAAGGTGCCTCTGAAGCTCATAGCAGCAATCACCCAGCCTCTCCTGCACCCAACCTCTCCATCATTCCCTATACTCACCTTCAACCTACATCTCTCTCTGAGTGCATCAATATTTTCAATCATGAAGCCTCCTTGAGGCTCCGCAATGTGCACGGTCAGACTGACCTCAGTGAGAATGCTGAAAATGTGGCTGATGAGTGGAACAATTTGAGCACTTGGCTGGTGGCTCAGTTTCCCGTTATGCTGCAGCTCCTGCATGCAGAGGGAAGTCAGAGCATTGAGGCTGCAAAGCAAAGGTTTGCTAGGAGGGTGGCTCTTCATGAACTCGAACAGAGAACCAAGCTTCTTGAAGCCATTGAAGAAGCCAAGAGACAGAAAGAACAAGAAGAAGAAGCTGCCCGTCAAGCAGCAGCTCAGGCTGAACAAGCCAGACTTGAGGCAGAACGTCTTGAAGCTGAGGCTGAGGCAGAGCGACTTGCACCAGTTCTGTTTACTCCTGCTGCTTCTGCTTCCATTCCAGAACCTCAAGCTGCTCAGAACGTTCCTTCAAGCTCTACTCCGACAAGCTCATCCAGACTCGACATCATGGAACAACGTCTTGACACTCATGAATCCATGCTGATTGAGATGAAGCACATGATGATGGAACTTCTGCGCCGTTCTGACAAATCTTAGTTTTTAGGATCTCTTCTTTTTCTTCCTTTTCCTTTTTATTTAACGTTGTTTTATTTCAACTCTGCGTATTTACTTACTTTAATTTGTTCATTTGTGATTCTATATGCATATATCTATATATATTTGTGGCACATATGTTTGCAAAACCTGTTTTATTCATAAGTGTTCTATGTTTACATCATAATTCTTTCCATCATACATTATTCCCTATATCTAGAATGGAGGATCCTTCCTCATTCTTCTGCATTCTTGGCGCTGCTCCACTCTTTCCTTCTCCAGACGATCCAATGCATACTCTATGTTGCCAAGTTTGATGCTTAGATCATCTTTTTCTAGACTATCTTCTGTCGTCTTAAGTCTCTTTTCCACAGTCTCCTTCTCTTCCAGCAGATTCAGCTCCCGCTGGCAAAGCTCCTGAATCTCTTCCACGAAGCAGAGGAACTCCTTCAGATCTTTCTCCATCTCTGGACCAAGATCTTCTTCAAGCAGTGTCTTCGTCAGCTCTTGTATGGTCTTTGTACCATCGGGATGCCTAATATTGAGGAACATATCTTCCTCAAACGCCTTCCTTCTGAGCTCTTCTAATGCCATTCTGTATGATGCCATTTTTTTCTGAATATTATTCGAGGTGTGAAGCTTACCTTTCTCTCCAACGTTTTTATAGGCTTCACTTTCTCTCTGAAAGTTAATGCTCTTACAGTTTCTCGAGGTTAAGTACTTGGTAACTGACCCTTCTATTTCCTCACTTGACCGGTGGTAAACGTTCATCCCTTGCATTAACTCTTCTATTTATTATCGCCTCACTCTGATTCTTACATCGTCTTCATTTTCTTTCAACTTAGACCTTCTCTAAGGGGGAAGTACCTTGTACTTCAAGCTAAGTTTTTCACACCCCAAGCTTTTTGCTTATGACAAAAAGGGGGAGTAAACCCAGTTTTTGATGTAAGATGTGTTAGTGTGACTTATTTTTTTTTGGAGATTTTAAGAGTTCCACCTTCATGACCATAGATGTGTCACTGGGCAAATACAAGGAATACATTTCACTTCTTCTGAAGTGATTCTAAGTTGACTCTGATACCCAAGACTCTGATACCTTGTCCATGACTCTGATCACTTATGCGCTCTGATTATTCGTTTTTCATCTATGTCATAAGCTTTTCACTCTGAACTCTTATATGATTTAGCTCAGAATCTAGACTTTACTAACGTTTTCATCAAGTATTAGATTCAGGGGGAGCTAAGCTCAGAATCAAGCAGTGACTTGAATTCAGAATGAGCAAGATAAACTATTCACATCAGGATAAGTCTTATTCTATATCTCTAAACTCTGAGTGAATTCAGTTTAATGTTTAAGAATTGTTCATCAAAAATCTTAGTTTTGTCATCATCAAAAAGGGGGAGATTGTAAGATCAAGTTTTGATCTAGTAGTACAACTCTATGTTTTGATGATTACAAGTTAACCTTTTGATATGAACAATTGTGGTACTCTAACGTGTTTTTCTGAGTGTGCTATTTACAGGCTCTGACCCTGACTCAATTTCACACAAATCAGAAGCACTGTGTATAAAGGGTAACCCAAGCAACGCTTTCGCATTCACCATGTTCAGTATGAACAGTGGAAAAGCTTCAGAAGATCTGAAGCTATACAAACTCTGATGAGGACTCAGTCGCTAGAAGCTCTGATGATCCAGAAGTTCTGACAACCAAGAAACACTGAAGGTTCAGATGTTCCGATGGTGTAGAAGACTCTGAAGATCCAGAAGCTGAATAGTGGAAACTCTGAAGTCCAGAAGCAAGAAACTCTGAAGGCCATGTTCTTCCCTCTGAGTTCAGAATCAGAAGATACAATGGTCAGAGGATCTGTGCTATCCCTCTGACTCTGATCAACCGGCTTCACAAGTTCCAATACGAAGCATTCCTCTGATCAGAAGTCTCCTAGGTTAAAAGGTCAAGTCGCTATCCAAGTACAAAAGCAAGTGTACCTTCCTGACGACCTACCTAACGTTCTCAGCCACAGCAGAAGCTGGATTTTCCAGAACTGCCCTCCAACGGTAGCATTTCCCATGCAACGCTCAACCCTAATCCTTGGAGTATATATAGAGGCTGAAGATTGAAAGAAGCGGCTAGAAGAAACTAAGTTGAAGCAATACACACGCGCAAGACATATTCTAAGCTTTCTTTCATCTTGTAATTGATTTTAGTTTACACTCAGCTTATTCAGAAGCAAACCCTTGTAAACACCAACCTCAAACAGTTGTTTGATTTTCCTTTAGGAGATCAAGGTTGATCGGATCCTAGAGAAGACTAAGAGAGTGAATCTTAGTGTGAGCTAAGTCAGTGTAATTGTTAGTCACTTGTAGGTTTCAAGTGCAGTTGTAACTCTTACCTGATTAGTGGATTGCCTTCATTCTAAGAAGGAAGAAATCACCTTAACGGGTGGACTGGAGTAGCTTGAGTGATTTATCAAGTGAACCAGGATAAAATCCTTGTGTGCTTTTCTATCTCTATCTTTTGCACTTAGTTCTCGAAAAGATTTGTTAAAATCTTTAAGGTGGTAGTTTTGTACTGAAAACGTTATTCAAACCCCCCCTTTCTACCGTTTTTCATAACTTCATGATTTAGGCCTCGCGGAGCTAACGTAAGGAGCTACCACTTTGAAAAAGAAATTTTGTGAAGTTTCGACTTTTTAGAGGGTCCCGCGATTGTCGGAAGCCGTGAGATGCCGCCGCTCAAGAACATCAAATTCTCGACATAGTCTGCAATGAAAGGATCACACGTCAGGCTACAAGTCGTGAAATTTCAGTCTGATTTAGGCCTAGCGGAGCTAACGTAAGGAGCTACAACTTTGAATAAGAACTTTTGTGAAGTTTCCACTTTTTTGAGGGTCCCGCGATTTTCGGAAGCTGTTAGATGCGGCCGCTCAAGAACATCAAATTATCGACACAGTCTGCAATGAAAGGATCACACCTCAGGCTACAAATTGCGAAATTTCAGTCTGATTGAGGCCTCGCGGAGCTAACTTAACGAGCTACAACTTTGAAAAAGAACTTTTGTGAAGTATCGACTTTTAGGAACGTCCCGCGATTGTCGGAAGCTGTGAGATGCTGCCGCTCAAGAACATCAAATTCTCGACACAGTCTGCGATGAAAGAATCACACCTCAGGCTACAAGTCGCGAAATTTCAGTCTGATTGAGGCCTCGCGGAGCTAACGTAACGAGCTACCACTTTGAAAAAGATCTTTTGTGAAGTTTCGACTTTTTGGAGGGTCCCGCGATTGTCGAAAGCTATGAGATGCCGCCGCTCAAGAACATCAAATTCTCAACACAGTCTGCAATGAAAGATCACACCTCAGGCTACAAGTCGCAAAATTTCAGTCTGATTGAGGCCTCGCGGAGCTAACGTAACGAGCTACAACTTTGAAAGAGAACTCTTGTGAATTTTCGACTTTTTGGAGGCTCCCGCGATTGTCGGAAGCTGTGAGATGCCGCCGCTCAAGAACATCAAATTCTCGACATAGTCTGCGATGAATGGATCACACCTCAGGCTACAAGTCGCGAAATTTCAGTCTGATTGAGGCCACGCGGAGCTAACATAACGAACTACAACTTTGAAAAAGAACGTTTGTGAAGTATCGACTTTTAGGAAGGTCCCGCGATTGTCGGAAGCTGTTAGATGCGGCCGCTCAAGAACATCAAATTCTCGACACAGTCTGCAATGAAAGGATCACACCTCAGGCTACAAGTCGCGAAATTTCAGTCTGATTGACGCCTCGCGGAGCTAACGTAACGAGCTACAACTTTGAACGAGAACTTTTGTGAAGTTTCGACTTTTTGGATGGTCCCGCGATTGTCGGAAGCTGTGAGATGCCGCCGCTCAAGAACATCAAATTCTCGACACAGTCTGCGATGAAAGGATCACACCTTAGGCTACAAGTCACGAAATTTCAGTCTGATTAAGGCCATGCGGAGCTAACTTAACGAGCTACAACTTTGAAAAAGAACTTTTGTGAAGTATCGACTTTTAGGAAGGTCCCGCGATTGTCAGAAGCTGTGAGATGCCGCGGCTCAAGAACATCAAATTCTCGACACAGTCTGCAATGAAAGGATCACACCTCAGGCTACAAGTCGCGAAATTTCAGTCTGATTGAGGCCTCGCTGAGCTAACGTAACGAGCTACAACTTTGAAAGAGAACTTTTGTGAAGTTTCGACTTTTTGGAGGGTCCCACGATTGTCGGAAGCTGTGAGATGCCGCCGCTCAAGAACATTAAATTCTCGACAAAGTCTGCAATGAAAGGATCACACCTCAGGCTACAAGTCGCGAAATTTCAGTCTGATTGAGGCATCGCGGAGCTAACGTAACGTGCTACAACTTTGAAAAAGAACTTTTGTAAAGATTCAACTTTTAGGACGGTCCCGCGATTGTCGGAAGCTCTGAGATGCGGCCGCTCAAGAACATCAAATTCTCGACACAGTCTGCGATGAAAGAATCACACCTCAGGCTACAAGTCGCGAAATTTCAGTTTGATTGAGGCCTCACGGAGCTAACGTAACGAGCTACCACTTTGAAAAAGAACTTTTGTGAAGTTTTGACTTTTTGGAGGGTCCCGCGATTGTCGGAAGCTGTGAGATGCCGCCGCTCAAGAACATCAAATTCTCGACACAGTCTGCGATGAAAGGATCACATCTCAGGCTACAAGTCGCGAAATTTCAGTCTGATTGAGGCCTCGCGGAGCTAACGTAACGAGCTACCACTTTGAAAAAGAACTTTTGTGAAGTTTTGACTTTTATGAGGGTCCCGCGATTGTCGGAAGCTGTGAGATGCCGCCGCTCAAGAACATCAAAATCTCGACACAGCCTGCAATGAAAGGATCACACCTCAGGCTACAAGTCGCGAAATTTCAGTGTGATTTAGGCCTCGCGGAGCTAACGTAAGGAGCTACCACTTTGAAAAAGAACTTTTGTGAAGTTTCGACTTTTTGGAGGGTCCCGCGATTGTCGGAAGCTGTGAGATGCCGCCGCTCAAGAACATCAAATTCTCGACACAGTCTGCAATGAAAGGATCACACGCCAGGCTACAAGTCGTGAAATTTCAGTCTGATTTAGGCCTAGCGGAGCTAACGTAAGGAGCTACAACTTTGAATAAGAACTTTTGTGAAGTTTCCACTTTTTTGAGGGTCCCGCGATTGTCGGAAGCTGTTAGATGCGGCCGCTCAAGAACATCAAATTATCGACACAGTCTGCAATGAAAGGATCACACCTCAGGCTACAAATTGCGAAATTTAAGTCTGATTGAGGACTCGCGGAGCTAACTTAACGAGCTACAACTTTGAAAAAGAACTTTTGTGAAGATTCAACTTTTAGGATGGTCCCGCGATTGTCGGAAGCTCTGAGATGCGGCCACTCAAGAACATCAAATTCTCGACACAGTCTGCGATGAAAGAATCACACCTCAGGCTACAAGTCGCGAAATTTCAGTCTGATTGAGGCCTCGCGGAGCTAACGTAACGAGCTACAACTTTGAAAGAGAACTTTTGGGAAGTTTCGAATTTTTGGAGGGTCCCGCGATTGTCGGAAGCTGTGAGATGCCGCCGCTCAAGAACATCAAATTCTCGACACAGTCTGCGATGAAAGGATCACACCTCAGGCTACAAGTCGCAAAATTTCAGTCTGATTGAGGCCTCGCGGAACTAACGTAACGAGCTACAACTTTGAAAGAGAACTTTTGTGAAGTTTTGACTTTTTGGAGGGTCCCGCGATTGTCGGAAGCTGTGAGATGCCGCCGCTCAAGAACATCAAATTCTCGACACAGTCTGCAATGAAAGGATCACACCTCAGGCTACAAGTCGCGAAATTTCAGTCTGATTGAGGCCTCGCGGAGCTAACGTAACGAGCTACCACTTTGAAAAAGAACTTTTGTGAAGTTTTGACTTTTTGGAGGGTCCCGCGATTGTCGGAAGCTGTGAGATGCCGCCGCTCAAGAACATCAAATTCTCGACACAGCCTGCAATGAAAGGATCACACGTCAGGCTACAAGTCGCGAAATTTCAGTGTGATTTAGGCCTCGCGGAGCTAACGTAAGGAGCTACCACTTTGAAAAAGAAATTTTGTGAAGTTTCGACTTTTTAGAGGGTCCCGCGATTGTCGGAAGCCGTGAGATGCCGCCGCTCAAGAACATCAAATTCTCGACATAGTCTGCAATGAAAGGATCACACGTCAGGCTACAAGTCGTGAAATTTCAGTCTGATTTAGGCCTAGCGGAGCTAACGTAAGGAGCTACAACTTTGAATAAGAACTTTTGTGAAGTTTCCACTTTTTTGAGGGTCCCGCGATTTTCGGAAGCTGTTAGATGCGGCCGCTCAAGAACATCAAATTATCGACACAGTCTGCAATGAAAGGATCACACCTCAGGCTACAAATTGCGAAATTTCAGTCTGATTGAGGCCTCGCGGAGCTAACTTAACGAGCTACAACTTTGAAAAAGAACTTTTGTGAAGTATCGACTTTTAGGAACGTCCCGCGATTGTCGGAAGCTGTGAGATGCTGCCGCTCAAGAACATCAAATTCTCGACACAGTCTGCGATGAAAGAATCACACCTCAGGCTACAAGTCGCGAAATTTCAGTCTGATTGAGGCCTCGCGGAGCTAACGTAACGAGCTACCACTTTGAAAAAGATCTTTTGTGAAGTTTCGACTTTTTGGAGGGTCCCGCGATTGTCGAAAGCTATGAGATGCCGCCGCTCAAGAACATCAAATTCTCAACACAGTCTGCAATGAAAGGATCACACCTCAGGCTACAAGTCGCAAAATTTCAGTCTGATTGAGGCCTCGCGGAGCTAACGTAACGAGCTACAACTTTGAAAGAGAACTCTTGTGAATTTTCGACTTTTTGGAGGCTCCCGCGATTGTCGGAAGCTGTGAGATGCCGCCGCTCAAGAACATCAATTTCTCGACATAGTCTGCGATGAATGGATCACACCTCAGGCTACAAGTCGCGAAATTTCAGTCTGATTGAGGCCACGCGGAGCTAACATAACGAACTACAACTTTGAAAAAGAACGTTTGTGAAGTATCGACTTTTAGGAAGGTCCCGCGATTGTCGGAAGCTGTTAGATGCGGCCGCTCAAGAACATCAAATTCTCGACACAGTCTGCAATGAAAGGATCACACCTCAGGCTACAAGTCGCGAAATTTCAGTCTGATTGACGCCTCGCGGAGCTAACGTAACGAGCTACAACTTTGAACGAGAACTTTTGTGAAGTTTCGACTTTTTGGATGGTCCCGCGATTGTCGGAAGCTGTGAGATGCCGCCGCTCAAGAACATCAAATTCTCGACACAGTCTGCGATGAAAGGATCGCACCTTAGGCTACAAGTCACGAAATTTCAGTCTGATTAAGGCCATGCGGAGCTAACTTAACGAGCTACAACTTTGAAAAAGAACTTTTGTGAAGTATCGACTTTTAGGAAGGTCCCGCGATTGTCAGAAGCTGTGAGATGCCGCGGCTCAAGAACATCAAATTCTCGACACAGTCTGCAATGAAAGGATCACACCTCAGGCTACAAGTCGCGAAATTTCAGTCTGATTGAGGCCTCGCGGAGCTAACGTAACGAGCTACAACTTTGAAAGAGAACTTTTGTGAAGTTTCGACTTTTTGGAGGGTCCCACGATTGTCGGAAGCTGTGAGATGCCGCCGCTCAAGAACATCAAATTCTCGACACAGTCTGCGATGAAAGGATCACACCTCAGGCTACAAGTCGCGAAATTTTAGTCTGATTGAGGCCACGCGGAGCTAACCTAACGAGCTACAACTATGAAAAAGAACTTTTGTGAAGTATCGACTTTTAGGAACGTCCCGCGATTGTCGGTAGCTGTGAGATGCTGCCGCTCAAGAACATTAAATTCTCGACAAAGTCTGCAATGAAAGGATCACACCTCAGGCTACAAGTCGCGAAATTTCAGTCTGATTGAGGCATCGCGGAGCTAACGTAACGTGCTACAACTTTGAAAAAGAACTTTTGTAAAGATTCAACTTTTAGGACGGTCCCGCGATTGTCGGAAGCTCTGAGATGCGGCCGCTCAAGAACATCAAATTCTCGACACAGTCTGCGATGAAAGAATCACACCTCAGGCTACAAGTCGCGAAATTTCAGTTTGATTGAGGCCTCACGGAGCTAACGTAACGAGCTACCACTTTGAAAAAGAACTTTTGTGAAGTTTTGACTTTTTGGAGGGTCCCGCGATTGTCGGAAGCTGTGAGATGCCGCCGCTCAAGAACATCAAATTCTCGACACAGTCTGCGATGAAAGGATCACATCTCAGGCTACAAGTCGCGAAATTTCAGTCTGATTGAGGCCTCGCGGAGCTAACGTAACGAGCTACCACTTTGAAAAAGAACTTTTGTGAAGTTTTGACTTTTATGAGGGTCCCGCGATTGTCGGAAGCTGTGAGATGCCGCCGCTCAAGAACATCAAAATCTCGACACAGCCTGCAATGAAAGGATCACACCTCAGGCTACAAGTCGCGAAATTTCAGTGTGATTTAGGCCTCGCGGAGCTAACGTAAGGAGCTACCACTTTGAAAAAGAACTTTTGTGAAGTTTCGACTTTTTGGAGGGTCCCGCGATTGTCGGAAGCTGTGAGATGCCGCCGCTCAAGAACATCAAATTCTCGACACAGTCTGCAATGAAAGGATCACACGCCAGGCTACAAGTCGTGAAATTTCAGTCTGATTTAGGCCTAGCGGAGCTAACGTAAGGAGCTACAACTTTGAATAAGAACTTTTGTGAAGTTTCCACTTTTTTGAGGGTCCCGCGATTGTCGGAAGCTGTTAGATGCGGCCGCTCAAGAACATCAAATTATCGACACAGTCTGCAATGAAAGGATCACACCTCAGGCTACAAATTGCGAAATTTAAGTCTGATTGAGGACTCGCGGAGCTAACTTAACGAGCTACAACTTTGAAAAAGAACTTTTGTGAAGATTCAACTTTTAGGATGGTCCCGCGATTGTCGGAAGCTCTGAGATGCGGCCACTCAAGAACATCAAATTCTCGACACAGTCTGCGATGAAAGAATCACACCTCAGGCTACAAGTCGCGAAATTTCAGTCTGATTGAGGCCTCGCGGAGCTAACGTAACGAGCTACAACTTTGAAAGAGAACTTTTGGGAAGTTTCGAATTTTTGGAGGGTCCCGCGATTGTCGGAAGCTGTGAGATGCCGCCGCTCAAGAACATCAAATTCTCGACACAGTCTGCGATGAAAGGATCACACCTCAGGCTACAAGTCGCAAAATTTCAGTCTGATTGAGGCCTCGCGGAACTAACGTAACGAGCTACAACTTTGAAAGAGAACTTTTGTGAAGTTTTGACTTTTTGGAGGGTCCCGCGATTGTCGGAAGCTGTGAGATGCCGCCGCTCAAGAACATCAAATTCTCGACACAGTCTGCGATGAAAGGATCACACCTCAGGCTACAAGTCGCGAAATTTCAGTCTGATTGAGGCCACGCGGAGCTAACATAACGAACTACAACTTTGAAAAAGAACTTTTGTGAAGATTCAACTTTTAGGACGGTCCCGCGATTGTCGGAAGCTTTGAGATGCGGCCACTCAAGAACATCAAATTCTCGACACAGTCTGCGATGAAAGAATCACACCTCAGGCTACAAGTCGCGAAATTTCAGTCTGATTGAGGCCTCGCGGAGCTAACGTAACGAGCTACAACTTTGAAAGAGAACTTTTGTGAAGTTTTGACTTTTTGGAGGGTCTCGCGATTGTCGGAAGCTGTGGGATGCCGCCGCTCAAGAACATCAAATTCTCGACACAGTCTGCAATGAAAGGATCACACCTCAGGCTACAAGTCGCGAAATTCCAATCTGATTGAGGCCTCGCGGAGCTAACGTAACGTGCTACCACTTTGAAAAAGAACTTTTGTGAAGTTTTGACTTTTTGGAGGGTCCCGCGATTGTCGGAAGCTGTGAGACGCCGCCGCTCAAGAACATCAAATTCTCGACACAGTCTGCGATGAAAGGATCACACCTCAGGCTACAAGTCGCGAAATTTCAGTCTGATTGAGGCCTCGCGGAGCTAACGTAACGAGCTACCACTTTGAAAAAGAACTTTTGTGAAGTTTCGACTTTTTGGAGGGTCCCGCGATTGTCGGAAGCTGTGAGTTGCCGCCGCTCAAGAACATCAAATTCTCGACACAGTCTGCAATGAAAGGATCACACCTCAGGCTACAAGTCGCGAAATTTCAGTCTGATTGAGGCCTCGCGGAGCTAACGTAACGAGCTACAACTTTGAAAGAGAACTTTTGTGAAGTTTCGACTTTTTGGAGGGTCCCGCGATTGTCGGAAGCTGTGAGATGCCGCCGCTCAAGAACATCAAATTCTCGACACAGTCTGCGATGAATGGATCACACCTCAGGCTACAAGTCGCGAAATTTCAGTCTGATTGAGGCCACGTGGAGCTAACTTAACGAACTACAACTTTGAAAAAGAACTTTTGAGAAGTATCGACTTTTAGGAAGGTCCCGCGATTGTCGGAAGCTGTTAGATGCGGCCGCTCAAGAACATCAAATTCTCGACACAGTCTGCAATGAAAGGATCACACCTCAGGCTACAAGTCGCGAAATTTCAGTCTGATTAAGGCCTCGCGGAGCTAACGTAACGAGCTACAACTTTGAAAGAGAACTTTTGTGAAGTTTCGATTTTTTGGAGGGTCCCGCGATTGTCGGAAGCTGTGAGATGCCGCCGCTCAAGAACATCAAATTCTCGACACAGTCTGCGATGAAAGGATCACACCTTAGGCTACAAGTCACGAAATTTCAGTCTGATTAAGGCCATGCGGAGCTAACTTAAAGAGCTACAACTTTGAAAAAGAACTTTTGTGAAGTATCGACTTTTAGGAAGGTCCCGCGATTGTCAGAAGCTGTGAGATGCCGCGGCTCAAGAACATCAAATTCTCGACACAGTCTGCAATGAAAGGATCACACCTCAGGCTACAAGTCGCGAAATTTCAGTCTGATTGAGGCCTCGCGGAGCTAACGTAACGAGCTACAACTTTGAAAGAGAACTTTTGTGAAGTTTTGACTTTTTGGAGGGTCTCGCGATTGTCGGAAGCTGTGGGATGCCGCCGCTCAAGAACATCAAATTCTCGACACAGTCTGCAATGAAAGGATCACACCTCAGGCTACAAGTCGCGAAATTTCAGTCTGATTGAGGCCTCGCGGAGCTAACGTAACGAGCTACAACTTTGAAAGAGAACTTTTGTGAAGTTTTGACTTTTTGGAGGGTCTCGCGATTGTCGGAAGCTGTGAGATGCCGCCGCTCAAGAACATCAAATTCTCGACACAGTCTGCAATGAAAGGATCACACGTTAGGCTACAAGTCGCGAAATTTCAGTCTGATTGAGGCCACGCGGAGCTAACATAACGAACTACAACTTTGAAAAAGAACGTTTGTGAAGTATCGACTTTTAGGAAGGTCCCGCGATTGTTGGAAGCTGTTAGATGCGGCTTCTCAAGAACATCAAATTCTCGACACAGTCTGCAATGAAAGGATCACACCTCAGGCTACAAGTCGCGAAATTTCAGTCTGATTGAGGCCACGCGGAGCTAACTTAACGAGCTCCCACTATGAAAAAGAACTTTTGTGAAGTATCGACTTTTAGGAACGTCCCGCGATTGTCGGTAGCTGTGAGATGCTGCCGCTCAAGAACATCAAATTCTCGACACAGTCTGCAATGAAAGGATCACACCTCAGGCTACAAGTCGCGAAATTTTAGTCTGATTGAGGCATCGTGGAGCTAACGTAACGTGCTACGACTTTGAAACAGAACTTTTGTGAAGATTCAACTTTTAGGACGGTCCGGCGATTGTCAGAAGCTCTGAGATGCGGCCGCTCAAGAACATCAAGTTCTCGACACAGTCTGCGATGAAAGAATCACACCTCAGGCTACGAGTCGCGAAATTTCAGTCTGATTGAGGCCTCGCGGAGCTAAGGTAACGAGCTCCCACTTTGAAAAAGCACTTTTGTGAAGTTTCGACTTTTTGGAGGGTCCCGCGATTGTCGGAAGCTGTGAGATGCCGCCACTCAAGAACATCAAATTCTCGACACAGTCTGCAATGAAAGGATCACACCTCAGGCTACAAGTCGCGAAATTTCAGTCTGATTGAGGCCTCGCGGAGCTAACGTAACGAGCTACAACTTTGAAAGAGAACTTTTGTGAAGTTTCGACTTTTTGGAGGGTCCCGCGATTGTCGAAAGCTGTGAGATGCCGCCGCTCAAGAACATCAAATTCTCGACACAGTCTGCGATGAATGGATCACACCTCAGGCTACAAGTCGCGAAATTTCAGTCTGATTGAGGCCACGCGGAGCTAACATAACGAACTACAACTTTGAAAGAGAACTTTTGTGAAGTTTCGACTTTTTGGAGGGTCCCGCGATTGTCGGAAGCTGTTAGATGCGGCCGCTCAATAACATCAAATTATCGACACAGTCTGCAATGAAAGGATCACACCTCAGGCTACAAGTTGCGAAATTTCAGTCTGATTGAGGCCTCGCGGAGCTAACGTAACGAGCTACAACTTTGAAAGAGAACTTTTGTGAAGTTTCGACTTTTTGGAGGGTCCCGCGATTGTCATAAGCTGTGAGATGCCGCCGCTCAAGAACATCAAATTCTCGACACAGTCTGCGATGAAAGGATCACACCTCAGGCTACAAGTCGCGAAATTTTAGTATGATTGAGGCCACGCGGAGCTAACTTAACGAGCTACAACTATGAAAAAGAACATTTGTGAAGTATCGACTTTTAGGAACGTCCCGCGATTGTCGGAAGCTGTGAGATGCCGCCGCTCAAGAACATCAAATTCTCGACACAGTCTGCGATGAATGGATCACACCTCAGGCTACAAGTCGCGAAATTTCAGTCTGATTGAGGCCTCGCGGAGCTAACGTAACGAGCTACAACTTTGAAAGAGAACTTTTGTGAAGTTTCGACTTTTTGGAGGGTCCCGCGATTGTCGGAAGCTGTGAGATGCCGCCGCTCAAGAACATCAAATTCTCGACACAGTCTGCGATGAAAGGATCACACCTCTGGCTACAAGTCGCGAAATTTCAGTCTGATTGAGGCCACCCGGAGCTAACTTAACGAGCTACAACTTTGAAAAAGAACTTTTGTGAAGTATCGACTTCTAGGAAGTTCCCGCGATTGTCAGAAGCTGTGAGATGCCGCGGCTCAAGAACATCAAATTCTCGACACAGTCTGCAATGAAAGGATCACACCTCAGGCTACAAGTCGCGAAATTTCAGTCTGATTGAGGCCTCGCGGAGCTAACGTAACGAGCTACAACTTTGAAAGAGAACTTTTTTGAAGTTTTGACTTTTTGGAGGGTCCCGCGATTGTCGGAAGCTGTGAGATGCCGCCGCTCAAGAACATCAAATTCTCAACACAGTCTGCGATCAAAGGATCACACCTCAGGCTACAAGTCGCGAAATTTCAGTCTGATTGAGGCCACGCGGAGCTAACTTAACGAGCTCCCACTATGAAAAAGAACTTTTGTGAAGTATCGACTTTTAGGAACGTCCCGCGATTGTCGGTAGCTGTGAGATGCTGCCGCTCAAGAACATCAAATTCTCGACAAAGTCTGCAATCAAAGGATCACACCTCAGGCTACAAGTCGCGAAATTTCAGTCTGATTGAGGCATCGCGGAGCTAACGTAACGTGCTACGACTTTGAAAAAGAACTTTTGTGAAGATTCAACTTTTAGGACGGTCCCGCGATTGTCGGAAGCTCTGAGATGCGGCCGCTCAAGAACATCAAATTCTCGACACAGTCTGCGATGAAAGAATCACACCTCAGGCTACAAGTCGCGAAATTTCAGTCTGATTAAGGCCTCGCGGAGCTAACGTAACGAGCTAAAACTTTGAAAGAGAACTTTTGTGAAGTTTCGACTTTTTGGAGGATCCCGCGATTGTCGGAAGCTGTGAGATGCCGCCGCTCAAGAACATCAAATTCTCGACACAGTCTGCGATGAAAGGATCACACCTTAGGCTACAAGTCACGAAATTTCAGTCTGATTAAGGCCATGCGGAGCTAACGTAACGAGCTACTACTTTGAAAGAGAACTTTTGTGAAGTTTCGACTTTTTTGAGGGTCCCGCGATTGTCGGAAGCTGTTAGATGCGGCCGCTCAATAACATCAAATTATCGACACAGTCTGCAATGAAAGGATAACACCTCAGGCTACAAGTCGCGAAATTTCAGTCTGATTGAGGCCTCGCGGAGCTAACGTAACGAGCTACAACTTTGAAAGAGAACTTTTGTGAAGTTTCGACTTTTTGGAGGGTCCCGCGATTGTCATAAGCTGTGAGATGCCGCCGCTCAAGAACATCAAATTCTCGACACAGTCTGCGATGAAAGGATCACACCTCAGGCTACAAGTCGCGAAATTTTAGTCTGATTGAGGCCACGCGGAGCTAACTTAACGAGCTACAACTATGAAAAAGAACATTTGTGAAGTATCGACTTTAAGGAAGGTCCCGCGATTGTCGGAAGCTGTTAGATGCGGCCGCTCAAGAACATCAAATTCTCGACACAGTCTGCAATGAAAGGATCACACCTCAGGCTACAAGTCGCGAAATTTCAGTCTGATTGAGGCCTCGCGGAGCTAACGTAACGAGCTACAACTTTGAAGAAGAACTTTTGTGAAGTTTCGACTTTTTGGAGGGTCCCGCGATTGTCAGAAGCTGTGAGATGCCGCGGCTCAAGAACATCAATTTCTCGACACAGTCTGCAATGAAAGGATCACACCTCAGGCTACAAGTCGCGAAATTTCAGTCTGATTGAGGCCTCGCTGAGCTAACGTAACGAGCTACAACTTTGAAGGAGAACTTTTGTGAAGTTTCGACTTTTTGGAGGGTCCCGCGATTGTCGGAAGCTGTTAGATGCGGCCGCTCAATAACATCAAATTATCGACACAGTCTGCAATGAAAGGATCACACCTCAGGCTACAAGTCGCGAAATTTCAGTCTGATTGAGGCCTCGCGGAGCTAACGTAACGAGCTACAACTTTGAAAGAGAACTTTTGTGAAGTTTTGACTTTTTGGAGGGTCCCGCGATTGTCGGAAGCTGTGAGATGCCGCCGCTCAAGAACATCAAATTCTCAACACAGTCTGCGATGAAAGGATCACACCTCAGGCTACAAGTCGCGAAATTTCATTCTGATTGAGGCCTCGCGGAGCTAACGTAACGAGCTACAACTTTGAAAGCGAACTTTTGTGAAGTTTCGACTTTTTGGAGGGTCCCGCGATTGTCGGAAGCTGTTAGATGCGGCCGCTCAATAACATCAAATTATCGACACAGTCTGCAATGAAAGGATCACACCTCAGGCTACAAGTTGCGAAATTTCAGTCTGATTGAGGCCTCGCGGAGCTAACGTAACGAGCTACAACTTTGAAAGAGAACTTTTGTGAAGTTTCGACTTTTTGGAGGGTCCCGCGATTGTCATAAGCTGTGAGATGCCGCCGCTCAAGAACATCAAATTCTCGACACAGTCTGCGATGAAAGGATCACACCTCAGGCTACAAGTCGCGAAATTTTAGTCTGATTGAGGCCACGCGGAGCTAACTTAACGAGCTACAACTATGAAAAAGAACATTTGTGAAGTATCGACTTTTAGGAACGTCCCGCGATTGTCGGAAGCTGTGAGATGCCGCCGCTCAAGAACATCAAATTCTCGACACAGTCTGCGATGAATGGATCACACCTCAGGCTACAAGTCGCGAAATTTCAGTCTGATTGAGGCCTCGCGGAGCTAACGTAACGAGCTACAACTTTGAAAGAGAACTTTTGTGAAGTTTCGACTTTTTGGAGGGTCCCGCGATTGTCGGAAGCTGTGAGATGCCGCCGCTCAAGAACATCAAATTCTCGACACAGTCTGCGATGAAAGGATCACACCTCTGGCTACAAGTCGCGAAATTTCAGTCTGATTGAGGCCACCCGGAGCTAACTTAACGAGCTACAACTTTGAAAAAGAACTTTTGTGAAGTATCGACTTCTAGGAAGGTCCCGCGATTGTCAGAAGCTGTGAGATGCCGCGGCTCAAGAACATCAAATTCTCGACACAGTCTGCAATGAAAGGATCACACCTCAGGCTACAAGTCGCGAAATTTCAGTTTGATTGAGGCCTCGCGGAGCTAACGTAACGAGCTACAACTTTGAAAGAGAACTTTTTTGACGTTTTGACTTTTTGGAGGGTCCCGCGATTGTCGGAAGCTGTGAGATGCCGCCGCTCAAGAACATCAAATTCTCAACACAGTCTGCGATCAAAGGATCACACCTCAGGCTACAAGTCGCGAAATTTCAGTCTGATTGAGGCCACGCGGAGCTAACTTAACGAGCTCCCACTATGAAAAAGAACTTTTGTGAAGTATCGACTTTTAGGAACGTCCCGCGATTGTCGGTAGCTGTGAGATGCTGCCGCTCAAGAACATCAAATTCTCGACAAAGTCTGCAATCAAAGGATCACACCTCAGGCTACAAGTCGCGAAATTTCAGTCTGATTGAGGCATCGCGGAGCAAACGTAACGTGCTACGACTTTGAAAAAGAACTTTTGTGAAGATTCAACTTTTAGGACGGTCCCGCGATTGTCGGAAGCTCTGAGATGCGGCCGCTCAAGAACATCAAATTCTCGACACAGTCTGCGATGAAAGAATCACACCTCAGGCTACAAGTCGCGAAATTTCAGTCTGATTGAGGCCTCGCGGAGCTAACGTAACGAGCTACAACTTTGAAAGAGAACTTTTGTGAAGTTTCGACTTTTTGGAGGATCCCGCGATTGTCGGAAGCTGTGAGATGCCGCCGCTCAAGAACATCAAATTCTCGACACAGTCTGCGATGAAAGGATCACACCTTAGGCTACAAGTCACGAAATTTCAGTCTGATTAAGGCCATGCGGAGCTAACGTAACGAGCTACTACTTTGAAAGAGAACTTTTGTGAAGTTTCGACTTTTTTGAGGGTCCCGCGATTGTCGGAAGCTGTTAGATGCGGCCGCTCAATAACATCAAATTATCGACACAGTCTGCAATGAAAGGATAACACCTCAGGCTACAAGTCGCGAAATTTCAGTCTGATTGAGGCCTCGCGGAGCTAACGTAACGAGCTACAACTTTGAAAGAGAACTTTTGTGAAGTTTCGACTTTTTGGAGGGTCCCGCGATTGTCATAAGCTGTGAGATGCCGCCGCTCAAGAACATCAAATTCTCGACACAGTCTGCGATGAAAGGATCACACCTCAGGCTACAAGTCGCGAAATTTTAGTCTGATTGAGGCCACGCGGAGCTAACTTAACGAGCTACAACTATGAAAAAGAACATTTGTGAAGTATCGACTTTAAGGAAGGTCCCGCGATTGTCGGAAGCTGTTAGATGCGGCCGCTCAAGAACATCAAATTCTCGACACAGTCTGCAATGAAAGGATCACACCTCAGGCTACAAGTCGCGAAATTTCAGTCTGATTGAGGCCTCGCGGAGCTAACGTAACGAGCTACAACTTTGAAGAAGAACTTTTGTGAAGTTTCGACTTTTTGGAGGGTCCCGCGATTGTCAGAAGCTGTGAGATGCCGCGGCTCAAGAACATCAAATTCTCGACACAGTCTGCAATGAAAGGATCACACCTCAGGCTACAAGTCGCGAAATTTCAGTCTGATTGAGGCCTCGCTGAGCTAACGTAACGAGCTACAACTTTGAAGGAGAACTTTTGTGAAGTTTCGACTTTTTGGAGGGTCCCGCGATTGTCGGAAGCTGTTAGATGCGGCCGCTCAATAACATCAAATTATCGACACAGTCTGCAATGAAAGGATCACACCTCAGGCTACAAGTCGCGAAATTTCAGTCTGATTGAGGCCTCGCGGAGCTAACGTAACGAGCTACAACTTTGAAAGAGAACTTTTGTGAAGTTTTGACTTTTTGGAGGGTCCCGCGATTGTCGGAAGCTGTGAGATGCCGCCGCTCAAGAACATCAAATTCTCAACACAGTCTGCGATGAAAGGATCACACCTCAGGCTACAAGTCGCGAAATTTCATTCTGATTGAGGCCTCGCGGAGCTAACGTAACGAGCTACAACTTTGAAAGCGAACTTTTGTGAAGTTTCGACTTTTTGGAGGGTCCCGCGATTGTCGGAAGCTGTGAGATGCCGCCGCTCAAGAACATCAGATTCTCGACACAGTATGCAATGATAGGATCACACCTCAGGCTACAAGTCGCGAAATTTCAGTCTGATTGAGGCCTCGCGGAGCTAACGTCACAAGCTACTAGTTTTGAAAGAGAACTTCTGTGAAGTTTCGACTTTTTGGAGGGTCCCGCGATTGTCGGAAGCTGTGAGATGCTGCCGCTCAAAAACATCAAATTCTCGACACGGTCTGCAATGAAAGGATCACACCTCAGGCTACAAGTCGCGAAATTTCAGTCTGATTGAGGCCTCGCGGAGCTAACGTAACGAGCTACTACTTTGAAAGAGAACTTTTGTGAAGTTTCGACTTTTTGGAGGGTCCCGCGATTGTCGGAAGCTGTTAGATGCGGCCGCTCAATAACATCAAATTATCGACACAGTCTGCAATGAAAGGATCACACCTCAGGCTACAAGTCACGAAATTTCAGTCCGATTGAGGCCTCGCGGAGCTAACGTAACGAGCTACTACTTTGAAAGAGAACTTTTGTGAAGTTTCGACTTTTTGGAGGGTCCCGCGATTGTCGGAAGCTGTTAGATGCGGCCGCTCAAGAACATCAAATTCTCGACACAGTCTGCAATGAAAGGATCACACCTCAGGCTACAAGTCGCGAAATTTCAGTCTGATTGAGGCCTCGCTGAGCTAACGTAACGAGCTACAACTTTGAAAGAGAACTTTTGTGAAGTTTCGACTTTTTGGAGGGTCCCGCGATTGTCATAAGCTGTGAGATGCCGCCGCTCAAGAACATCAAATTCTCGACACAGTCTGCGATGAAAGGATCACACCTCAGGCTACAAGTCGCGAAATTTTAGTCTGATTGAGGCCACGCGGAGCTAACTTAACGAGCTACAACTATGAAAAAGAACATTTGTGAAGTATCGACTTTTAGGAACGTCCCGCGATTGTCGGAAGCTGTGAGATGCTGCCGCTCAAAAACATCAAATTCTCGACACGGTCTGCAATGAAAGGATCACACCTCAGGCTACAAGTCGCGAAATTTCAGTCTGATTGAGGCCTCGCGGAGCTAACGTAACGAGCTACTACTTTGAAAGAGAACTTTTGTGAAGTTTCGAGTTTTTGGAGGGTCCCGCGATTGTCGGAAGCTGTTAGATGCGGCCGCTCAATAACATCAAATTATCGACACAGTCTGCAATGAAAGGATCACACCTCAGGCTACAAGTCACGAAATTTCAGTCCGATTGAGGCCTCGCGGAGCTAACGTAACGAGCTACAACTTTGAAGGAGAACTTTTGTGAAGTTTCGACTTTTTGGAGGGTCCCGCGATTGTCAGAAGCTGTGAGATGCCGCGGCTCAAGAACATCAAATTCTCGACACAGTCTGCAATGAAAGGATCACACCTCAGGCTACAAGTCGCGAAATTTCAGTCTGATTGAGGCCTCGCGGAGCTAACGTAACGAGCTACAACTTTGAATGAGAACTTTTGTGAAGTTTCGACTTTTTGGAGGGTCCCGCGATTGTCATAAGCTGTGAGATGCCGCCGCTCAAGAACATCAAATTCTCGACACAGTCTGCGATGAAAGGATCACACCTCAGGCTACAAGTCGCGAAATTTTAGACTGATTGAGGCCACGCGGAGCTAACTTAACGAGCTACAACTATGAAAAAGAACATTTGTGAAGTATCGACTTTTAGGAACGTCCCGCGATTGTCGGAAGCTGTGAGATGCCGCCGCTCAAGAACATCAAATTCTCGACACAGTCTGCGATGAATGGATCACACCTCAGGCTACAAGTCGCGAAATTTCAGTCTGATTGAGGCCTCGCGGAGCTAACGTAACGAGCTACAGCTTTGAAAAAGAACGTTTGTGAAGTATCGACTTTTAGGAAGGTCCCGCGATTGTCGGAAGCTGTTAGATGCGGCCGCTCAAGAACATCAAATTCTCGACACAGTCTGCAATGAAAGGATCACACCTCAGGCTACAAGTCGCGAAATTTCAGTCTGATTGAGGCCTCGCAGAGCTAACGTAACGAGCTACAACTTTGAAGGAGAACTTTTGTGAAGTTTCGACTTTTTTGGAGGGTCCCGCGATTGTCAGAAGCTGTGAGATGCCGCGGCTCAAGAACATCAAATTCTCGACACAGTCTGCAATGAAAGGATCACACCTCAGGCTACAAGTCGCGAAATTTTAGTCTGATTGAGGCCACGCGGAGCTAACTTAACGAGCTACAACTATGAAAAAGAACATTTGTGAAGTATCGACTTTTAGGAACGTCCCGCGATTGTCGGAAGCTGTGAGATGCCGCCGCTCAAGAACATCAAATTCTCGACACAGCCTGCGATGAATGGATCACACCTCAGGCTACAAGTCGTGAAATTTCAGTCTGATTGAGGCCACACGGAGCTAACATAACGAACTACAACTTTGAAAAAGAACGTTTGTGAAGTATCGACTTTTAGGAAGGTCCCGCGATTGTCGGAAGCTGTTAGATGCGGCCGCTCAAGAACATCAAATTCTCGACACAGTCTGCAATGAAAGGATCACACCTCAGGCTACAAGTCGCGAAATTTCAGTCTGATTGAGGCCTCGCTGAGCTAACGTAACGAGCTACAACTTTGAAGGAGAACTTTTGTGAAGTTTCGACTTTTTGGAGGGTCCCGCGATTGTCAGAAGCTGTGAGATGCCGCGGCTCAAGAACATCAAATTCTCGACACAGTCTGCAATGAAAGGATCACACCTCAGGCTACAAGTCGCGAAATTTCAGTCTGATTGAGGCCTCGCGGAGCTAACGTAACGAGCTACAACTTTGAAAGAGAACTTTTGTGAAGTTTTGACTTTTTGGAGGGTCCCGCGATTGTCGGAAGCTGTGAGATGCCGCCGCTCAAGAACATCAAATTCTCAACACAGTCTGCGATGAAAGGATCACACCTCAGGCTACAAGTCGCGAAATTTCATTCTGATTGAGGCCTCGCGGAGCTAACGTAACGAGCTACAACTTTGAAAAAGAACTTTTGTGAAGTTTCGACTTTTTGGAGGGTCCCGCGATTGTCGGAAGCTGTGAGATGCTGTCGCTCAAGAACATCAAATTCTCGACACAGTCTGGAATGAAAGGATCACACGTCAGGCTACAGGTCGCGAAATTTCAGTCTGATTGAAGCCTCGCGTTGCTAACTTAACGAGCTACAACTTTGGAAAAGAACTTTTGTGAAGTTTCGACTTTTAGGAAGGTCCCGCGATTGTCGGAAGCTGTGAGATGCTGCCGCTCAAAAACATCAAATTCTCGACACAGTCTGCAATGAAAGAATCACACCTCAGGCTACAAGTCACGAAATTTCAGTCTGATTGAGGCCTCGCGGAGCTAACGTAACGAGCTACAACTTTGAAAGAGAACTTTTGTGAAGTTTCGTCTTTTTGGAGGGTCCCGCGATTGTCGGAAGCTGTGAGATGCCGCCGCTCAAGAACATCAAATTCTCGACACAGTCTGCAATGAAAGGATCACACCTCAGGCTACAAGTCGCGAAATTTCAGTCTGATTGAGGCCACGCAGAGCTAACGTAACGAGCTACAATATTGAAAAAGAACTTTTGTGAAGTTTCGACTTTTTGGAGGGTCCCGCGATTGTCGGAAGCTGTGAGATGCTGTCGCTCAAGAACATCAAATTCTCGACACAGTCTGGAATGAAAGGATCACACGTCAGGCTACATGTCGCGAAATTTCAGTCTGATTGAGGCCTCGCGTTGCTAACTTAACGAGCTACAACTTTGGAAAAGAACTTTTGTGAAGTTTCGACTTTTAGGAAGGTCCCGTGATTGTCGGAAGCTGTGAGATGCTGCCGCTCAAGAACATCAAATTATCGACACAGTCTGCAATGAAAGGATCCCACCTCAGGCTACAAGTCGCGAAATTTCAATCTGATTGAGGCCTCGCGGAGCTAACTTAACGAGCTACAGCTTTGAAAAAGAACTTTTGTGAAGTTTCGACTTTTTGGAGGGTCCCGCGATTGTCGGAAGCTGTTAGATGCGGCCGCTCAATAACATCAAATTATCGACACAGTCTGCAATGAAAGGATCACACCTCAGGCTACAAGTCGCGAAATTTCAGTCTGATTGAGGCCTCGCGGAGCTAACGTAACGAGCTACAGCTTTGAAAAAGAACTTTTGTGAAGTTTCGACTTTTTGGAGGGTCCCGCGATTGTCGAAAGCTGTGAGATGCTGCCGCTCAAAAACATCAAATTCTCGACACAGTCTGCAATGAAAGTATCACACCTCAGGCTACAAGTCGCGAAATTTCAATCTGATTGAGGCCTCACGGAGCTAACGTAACGAGCTACAACTTTGAAAAAGAACTTTTGTGAAGTTTCGACTTTTTGGAGGGTCCCGCGATTGTCGGAAACTGTGAGATGCTGTCACTCAAGAATATCAAATTCTCGACACATTCTGGAATGAAACTATCACACGTCAAGCTACAGGTCGCGAAATTTCAGTCTGATTGAGGCCTCGCGTTGCTAACTTAACGAGCTACAACTTTGGAAAAGAACTCTTGTGAAGTTTCGACTTTTAGGAAGGTCCCGTGATTGTCGGAAGCTGTGAGATGCTGCCGCTCAAAAACATCAAATTCTCGACACAGTCTGCAATGAAAGGATCACACCTCAGGCTACAAGTCGCGAAATTCCAGTCTGATTGAGGCCTCGCGGAGCTAACGTAACGAGCTACAACTTTTTAAAAAGAACTTTTGTGAAGTTTCGACTTTTTGGAGGGTCCCGCGATTGTCGGAAGCTGTGAGATGCTGTCGCTCAAGAACATCAAATTCTCGACACAGTCTGGAATGAAAGGATCACACGTCAGGCTACAGGTCGCGAAATTTCAGTCTGATTGAGGCCTCGCGTTGCTAACTTAACGAGCTACAACTTTGGAAAAGAACTTTTGTGAAGTTTCGACTTTTAGGAAGGTCCCGTGATTGTCGGAAGCTGTGAGATGCTGCCGCTCAAAAACATCAAATTCTCGACACAGTCTGCAATGAAAGGATCACACCTCAGGCTACAAGTCGCGAAATTCCAGTCTGATTGAGGCCCCACGGAGCTAACGTAACGAGCTACAACTTTGAAAAAGAACTTTTGTGAAGTTTCGACTTTTTGGAGGGTCCCGCGATTGTCGGAAGCTGTGAGATGCTGTCACTCAAGAATATCAAATTCTCGACACATTCTGGAATGAAACTATCACACGTCAAGCTACAGGTCGCGAAATTTCAGTCTGATTGAGGCCTCGCGTTGCTAACTTAACGAGCTACAACTTTGGAAAAGAACTCTTGTGAAGTTTCGACTTTTAGGAAGGTCCCGTGATTGTCGGAAGCTGTGAGATGCTGCCGCTCAAAAACATCAAATTCTCGACACAGTCTGCAATGAAAGGATCACACCTCAGGCTACAAGTCGCGAAATTCCAGTCTGATTGAGGCCTCGCGGAGCTAACGTAACGAGCTACAACTTTTTAAAAAGAACTTTTGTGAAGTTTCGACTTTTTGGAGGGTCCCGCGATTGTCGGAAGCTGTGAGATGCTGTCGCTCAAGAACATCAAATTCTCGACACAGTCTGGAATGAAAGGATCACACGTCAGGCTACAAGTCACGAAATTTCAGTCTGATTGAGGCCTCGCGGAGCTAACGTAACGAGCTACAACTTTGAAAGAGAACTTTTATGAAGTTTCGTCTTTTTGGAGGGTCCCGCGATTGTCGGAAGCTGTGAGATGCCGCCGTTTAAGAACATCAAATTCTCGACACAGTCTGCAATGAAAGGATCACACCTCAGGCTACAAGTCGCGAAATTTCAGTCTGATTAAGGCCTCGCGGAGCTAACGTAACGAGCTACAACTTTGAAAAAGAACTTTTGTGAAGTTTCAACTTTTTGGAGGGTCCCGCGATTGTCGGAAGCTGTGAGATGCTGTCGCTCAAGAACATCAAATTCTCGACAAAGTCTGGAATGAAAGGATCACACGTCAGGCTACATGTCGCGAAATTTCAGTCTGATTGAGGCCTTGCGTTGCTAACTTAACGAGCTACAACTTTGGAAAAGAACTTTTGTGAAGTTTCGACTTTTAGGAAGGTCCCGTGATTGTCGGAAGCTGTGAGATGCGGCCGCTCAATAACATCAAATTATCGACACAGTCTGCAATGAAAGGATCACACCTCAGTCTACAAGTCGCGAAATTTCAGTCTGATTGAGGCCTCGCGGAGCTAACGTAATGAGCTACAACTTTGAAAAAGTACTTTTGTGAAGTTTCGACTTTTTGCAGGGTCCCGCGATTGTCGGAAGCTGTGAGATGCTGTCGCTCAAGAACATCAAATTCTCGACACAGTCTGGAATGAAAGTATCACACGTCAGGCTACATGTCGCGAAATTTCAGTCTGATTGAGGCCTCGCGTTGCTAACTTAACGAGCTACAACTTTGGAAAAGAACTTTTGTGAAGTTTCGACTTTTAGGAAGGTCCAGTGATAGTCGGAAGTTGTGAGATGCTGCCGCTCAAGAACATCAAATTATCGACACAGTCTGCAATGAAAGGATCACACCTCAGGCTACAAGTCGCGAAATTTCAGTCTGATTGAGGCCTCGCGGAGCTAACGTAACGAGCTACAGCTTTGAAAAAGAACTTTTGTGAAGTTTCTACTTTTTGGAGGGTCCCGCGATTGTCGGAAGCTGTTAGATGCGGCCGCTCAATAAGATCAAATTATCGACACAGTCTGCAATGAAAGGATCACACCTCAGGCTACAAGTCGCGAAATTTCAGTCTGATTGAAGCCTCGCGGAGCTAACGTAACGAGCTACAACTTTGAAAAAGAACTTTTGTGAAGTTTCGACTTTTTGGAGGGTCCCGCGATTGTCGGAAGCTGTGAGACGCTGCCGCTCAAGAACATCAAATTATCGACACAGTTTGCAATGAAAGGATCACACCTCAGGCTACAAGTCGCGAAATTTCAATCTGATTGAGGCCTCGCGGAGCTAACGTAACGAGCTACAGCTTTGAAAAAGAACTTTTGTGAAGTTTCGACTTTTTGGAGGGTCCCGCGATTGTCGGAAGCTGTTAGATGCGGCCGCTCAATAACATCAAATTATCGACACAGTCTGCAATGAAAGGATCACACCTCAGGCTACAAGTCGCGAAATTCCAGTCTGATTGAGGCCCCACGGAGCTAACGTAACGAGCTACAACTTTGAAAAAGAACTTTTGTGAAGTTTCGACTTTTTGGAGGGTCCCGCGATTGTCGGAAGCTGTGAGATGCTGTCGCTCAAGAACATCAAATTCTCGACACAGTCTGGAATGAAAGGATCACACGTCAGGCTACACGTCTTGAAATTTCAGTCTGATTGAGGCCTCGCGTTGCTAACTTAACGAGCTACAACTTTGGAAAAGAACTTTTGTGAAGTTTCGACTTTTAGGAAGGTCCCGTGATTGTCGGAAGCTGTGAGAAGCTGCCGCTCAAGAACATCAAATTATCGACACAGTCTGCAATGAAAGGATCATACCTCAGGCTACAAGTCGCGAAATTTCAGTCTGATTGAGGCCTCGCAGAGCTAACGTAACGAGCTACAGCTTTGAAAAAGAACTTTTGTGAAGTTTCGACTTTTTGGAGGGTCCCGAGATTGTCGGAAGCTGTTAGATGCGGCCGCTCAATAACATCAAATTATCAACACAGTCTGCTATGAAAGGATCACACCTCAGGCTACAAGTCGCGAAATTTCAGTCTGATTGAGGCCTCGCGGAGCTAACGTAACGAGCTACAACTTTGAAAAAGAACTTTTGTGAAGTTTCGACTTTTTGGAGGGTCCCGCGATTGTCGGAAGCTGTGAGATGCTGTCGCTCAAGAACATCAAATTCTCGACACAGTCTGGAATGAAAGGATCACACGTCAGGCTACATGTCGCGAAATTTCAGTCTGATTGAGGCCTCGCGTTGCTAACTTAACGAGCTACAACTTTGGAAAAGAACTTTTGTGAAGTTTCGACTTTTTGGAGGGTCCCGCGATTGTCGGAAGCTGTGAGACGCTGCCGCTCAAGAACATCAAATTATCGACACAGTTTGCAATGAAAGGATCACACCTCAGGCTACAAGTCGCGAAATTTCAATCTGATTGAGGCCTCGCGGAGCTAACGTAACGAGCTACAGCTTTGAAAAAGAACTTTTGTGAAGTTTCGACTTTTTGGAGGGTCCCGCGATTGTCGGAAGCTGTTAGATGCGGCCGCTCAATAACATCAAATTATCGACACAGTCTGCAATGAAAGGATCACACCTCAGGCTACAAGTCGCGAAATTTCAGTCTGATTGAGGCCTCGCGGAGCTAACGTAACGAGCTACAGCTTTGAAAAAGAACTTTTGTGAAGTTTCGACTTTTTGGAGGGTCCCGCGATTGTCGGAAGCTGTGAGATGCTGTAACTTAAGAACATCAAATTCTCGACACAGTCTGGAATGAAAGGATCACACGTCAGGCTACATGTCGCGAAATTTCAGTCTGATTGAGGCCTCGCGTTGCTAACTTAACGAGCTTCAACTTTGGAAAAGAACTTTTGTGAAGTTTCGACTTTTAGGAAGGTCCCGTGATTGTCGGAAGCTGTAGATGCTGCCGCTCAAGAACATCAAATTCTCGACACAGTCTGCAATGAAAGGATCACACCTCAGGCTACAAGTCGCGAAATTTCAGTCTGATTGAGGCCTCGCGGAGCTAACGTAACGAGCTACAACTTTGAAAAAGAACTTTTGTGAAGTTTCGACTTTTTGGAGGGTCCCGCGATTGTCGGAAGCTGTTAGATGCGGCCGCTCAATAACATCAAATTATCGACACAGTCTGCAACGAAAGGATCACACCTCAGGCTACAAGTCGCAAAATTTCAGTCTGATTGAAGCCTCGCGGAGCTAACGTAACGAGCTACAACTTTGAAAAAGAACTTTTGTGAAGTTTCGACTTTTTGGAGGGTCCCGCGATTGTCGGAAGCTGTGAGATGCTGTCGCTCAAGAACATCAAATTCTCGACACAGTCTGGAATGAAAGGATCACACGTCAGGCTACACGTCGCGAAATTTCAGTCTGATTGAGGCCTCGCGTTGCTAACTTAACGAGCTACAACTTTGGAAAAGAACTTTTGTGAAGTTTCGACTTTTAGGAAGGTCCCGTGATTGTCGGAAGCTGTGAGATGCTGCCGCTCAAGAACATCAAATTATCGACACAGTCTGCAATGAAAGGATCATACCTCAGGCTACAAGTCGCGAAATTTCAGTCTGATTGAGGCCTCGCAGAGCTAACGTAACGAGCTACAGCTTTGAAAAAGAACTTTTGTGAAGTTTCGACTTTTTGGAGGGTCCCGAGATTGTCGGAAGCTGTTAGATGCGGCCGCTCAATAACATCAAATTATCGACACAGTCTGCAATGAAAGGATCACACCTCAGGCTACAAGTCGCGAAATTTCAGTCTGATTGAGGCCTCGCGGAGCTAACGTAACGAGCTACAACTTTGAAAAAGAACTTTTGTGAAGTTTCGACTTTTTGGAGGGTCCCGCGATTGTCGGAAGCTGTGAGATGCTGTCGCTCAAGAACATCAAATTCTCGACACAGTCTGGAATGAAAGGATCACACGTCAGGCTACATGTCGCGAAATTTCAGTCTGATTGAGGCCTCGCGTTGCTAACTTAACGAGCTACAACTTTGGAAAAGAACTTTTGTGAAGTTTCGACTTTTAGGAAGGTCCCGTGATTGTCGGAAGCTGTGAGATGCTGCCGCTCAAGAACATCAAATTATCGACACAGTCTGCAATGAAAGGATCACACCTCAGGCTACAAGTCGCGAAATTTCAGTCTGATTGAGGCCTCGCGGAGCTAACGTAACGAGCTACAGCTTTGAAAAAGAACTTTTGTGAAGTTTCGACTTTTTGGAGGGTCCCGCGATTGTCGGAAGCTGTTAGATGCGGCCGCTCAATAACATCAAATTATCGACACAGTCTGCAATGAAAGGATCACACCTCAGGCTACAAGTCGCAAAATTTCAGTCTGATTGAGGCCTCGCGGAGCTAACGTAATGAGCTACAACTTTGAAAAATTACTTTTGTGAAGTTTCGACTTTTTGCAGGGTCCCGCGATTGTCGGAAGCTGTGAGATGCTGTCGCTCAAGAACATCAAATTCTCGACACAGTCTGGAATGAAAGGATCACACGTCAGGCTACATGTCGCGAAATTTCAGTCTGATTGAGGCCTCGCGTTGCTAACTTAACGAGCTACAACTTTGGAAAAGAACTTTTGTGAAGTTTCGACTTTTAGGAAGGTCCCGTGATTGTCGGAAGCTGTGAGATGCTGCCGCTCAAGAACATCAAATTATCGACACAGTCTGCAATGAAAGGATCACACCTCAGGCTACAAGTCGCGAAATTTCAGTCTGATTGAGGCCTCGCGGAGCTAACGTAACGAGCTACAGCTTTGAAAAAGAACTTTTGTGAAGTTTCGACTTTTTGGAGGGTCCCGCGATTGTCGGAAGCTGTTAGATGCGGCCGCTCAATAACATCAAATTATCGACACAGTCTGCAATGAAAGGATCACACCTCAGGCTACAAGTCGCAAAATTTCAGTCTGATTGAGGCCTCGCGGAGCTAACGTAACGAGCTACAACTTTGAAAAAGAACTTTTGTGAAGTTTCGACTTTTTGCAGGGTCCCGCGATTGTCGGAAGCTGTGAGATGCTGTCGCTCAAGAACATCAAATTCTCGACACAGTCTGGAATGAAAGGATCACACGTCAGGCTACATGTCGCGAAATTTCAGTCTGATTGAGGCCTCGCGTTGCTAACTTAACGAGCTACAACTTTGGAAAAGAACTTTTGTGAAGTTTCGACTTTTAGGAAGGTCCCGTGATTGTCGGAAGCTGTGAGATGCTGCCGCTCAAGAACATCAAATTATCGACACAGTCTGCAATGAAAGGATCACACCTCAGGCTACAAGTCGCGAAATTTCAGTCTGATTGAGGCCTCGCGGAGCTAACGTAACGAGCTACAGCTTTGAAAAAGAACTTTTGTGAAGTTTCGACTTTTTGGAGGGTCCCGCGATTGTCGGAAGCTGTTAGATGCGGCCGCTCAATAACATCAAATTATTGACACAGTCTGCAATGAAAGGATCACACCTCAGGCTACAAGTCGCAAAATTTCAGTCTGATTGAGGCCTCGCGGAGCTAACCTAACGAGCTACAACTTTGAAAAAGAAATTTTGTGAAGTTTCGACTTTTTGGAGGGTCCCGCGATTGTCGGAAGCTGTGAGATGCTGTCGCTCAAGAACATCAAATTCTCGACACAGTCTGGAATGAAAGGATCACACGTCAGGCTACATGTCGCGAAATTTCAGTCTGATTGAGGCCTCGCGTTGCTAACTTAACGAGCTACAACTTTGGAAAAGAACTTTTGTGAAGTTTCGACTTTTAGGAAGGTCCTGTGATTGTCGGAAGCTGTGAGATGCTGCCGCTCAAAACATCAAATTCTCGACACAGTCTTCAATGAAAGGATCACACCTTAGGCTACAAGTCGCAAATTTCAGTCTGATTGAGGCCTCGCGGAGCTAACGTAACGAGCTACAACTTTGAAAGAGAACTTTTGTGAAGTTTCGACTTTTTGGAGGGTCCCGCGATTGTCGGAAGCTGTGAGATGCCGCCGCTCAAGAACATCAAATTCTCGACACAGTCTGCAATGAAAGGATCACACCGCAGGCTACAAGTCGCGAAATTTCAGTCTGATTGAGGCCTCGCGGGCTAACGTAACGAGCTACAACTTTGAAAAAGAACTTTTGCGAAGTTTCGACTTTTTGGAGGGTCCCGCGATTGTCGGAAGCTGTGAGATGCTGTCGCTCAAGAACATCAAATTCTCGACACAGCCTGGAATGAAAGGATCACACGTCAGGCTACATGTCGCGAAATTTCAGTCTGATTGAGGCCTCGCGTTGCTAACTTAACGAGCTACAACTTTGGAAAAGAACTTTTGTGAAGTTTCGACTTTTAGGAAGGTCCCGTGATTGTCGGAAGCTGTGAGATGCTGCCGCTCAAGAACATCAAATTCTCGACACAGTCTGGAATGAAAGGATCACACGTCAGGCTACATGTCGCGAAATTTCAGTCTGATTGAGGCCTCGCGTTGCTAACTTACGAGCTACAACTTTGGAAGAGAACTTTTGTGAAGTTTCGACTTTAGGAAGGTCCCGTGATTGTCGGAAGCTGTGAGATGCTGCCGCTCAAGAACATCAAATTCTCGACACAGTCTGGAATGAAAGGATCACACGTCAGGCTACATGTCGCGAAATTTCAGTCTGATTGAGGCCTCGCGGAGCTAACGTAATGAGCTACAACTTTGAAAAATACTTTTGAGAAGTTTCGACTTTTTGCAGGGTCCCGCGATTGTCGGAAGCTGTGAGATGCTGTCGCTCAAGAACATCAAATTCTCGACACAGTCTGGAATGAAAGGATCACACGTCAGGCTACATGTCGCGAAATTTCAGTCTGATTGAGGCCTCGCGTTGCTAACTTAACGAGCTACAACTTTGGAAAAGAACTTTTGTGAAGTTTCGACTTTTAGGAAGGTCCCGTGATTGTCGGAAGCTGTGAGATGCTGCCGCTCAAGAACATCAAATTCTCGACACAGTCTGGAATGAAAGGATCACACGTCAGGCTACATGTCGCGAAATTTCAGTCTGATTGAGGCCTCGCGTTGCTAACTTAACGAGCTACAACTTTGGAGAGAACTTTTGTGAAGTTTCGACTTTTAGGAAGGTCCCGTGATTGTCGGAAGCTGTGAGATGCTGCCGCTCAAGAACATCAAATTCTCGACACAGTCTGCAATGAAAGGATCACACCTTAGGCTACAAGTCGCGAAATTTCAGTCTGATTGAGGCCTCGCGGAGCTAACGTAACGAGCTACAGCTTTGAAAAAGAACTTTTGTGAAGTTTCGACTTTTTGGAGGGTCCCGCGATTGTCGGAAGCTGTTAGATGCGGCCGCTCAACAACATCAAATTATTGACACAGTCTGCAATGAAAGGATCACACCTCAGGCTACAAGTCGCAAAATTTCAGTCTGATTGAGGCCTCGCGGAGCTAACCTAACGAGCTACAACTTTGAAAAAGAACTTTTGTGAAGTTTCGACTTTTTGGAGGGTCCCGCGATTGTCGGAAGCTGTGAGATGCTGTCGCTCAAGAACATCAAATTCTCGACACAGTCTGGAATGAAAGGATCACACGTCAGGCTACATGTCGCGAAATTTCAGTCTGATTGAGGCCTCGCGTTGCTAACTTAACGAGCTACAACTTTGGAAAAGAACTTTTGTGAAGTTTCGACTTTTTGGAGGGTCCCGCGATTGTCGGAAGCTGTGAGATGCTGTCGCTCAAGAACATCAAATTCTCGACACAGTCTGGAATGAAAGGATCACACGTCAGGCTACATGTCGCGAAATTTCAGTCTGATTGAGGCCTCGCGTTGCTAACTTAACGAGCTTCAGCTTTGAAAAAGAACTTTTGTGAAGTTTCGACTTTTTGGAGGGTCCCGCGATTGTCGGAAGCAGTTAGATGCGGCCGCTCAATAACATCAAATTATTGACACAGTCTGCAATGAAAGGATCACACCTCAGGCTACAAGTCGCAAAATTTCAGTCTGATTGAGGCCTCGCGGAGCTAACCTAACGAGCTACAACTTTGAAAAAGAACTTTTGTGAAGTTTCGACTTTTTGGAGGGTCCCGCGATTGTCGGAAGCTGTGAGATGCTGTCGCTCAAGAACATCAAATTCTCGACACAGTCTGGAATGAAAGGATCACACGTCAGGCTACATGTCGCGAAATTTCAGTCTGATTGAGGCCTCGCGTTGCTAACTTAACGAGCTACAACTTTGGAAAAGAACTTTTGTGAAGTTTCGACTTTTAGGAAGGTCCCGTGATTGTCGGAAGCTGTGAGATGCTGCCGCTCAAGAACATCAAATTATCGACACAGTCTGCAATGAAAGGATCACACCTCAGGCTACAAGTCGCGAAATTTCAGTCTGATTGAGGCCTCGCGGAGCTAACGTAACGAGCTACAGCTTTGAAAAAGAACTTTTGTGAAGTTTCAACTTTTTGGAGGGTCCCGCGATTGTCGGAAGCTGTTAGATGCGGCCGCTCAATAACATCAAATTATCGACACAGTCTGCAATGAAAGGATCACACCTCAGGCTACAAGTCGCAAAATTTCAGTCTGATTGAGGCCTCGCGGAGCTAACGTAATGAGCTACAACTTTGAAAAATTACTTTTGTGAAGTTTCGACTTTTTGCAGGGTCCCGCGATTGTCGGAAGCTGTGAGATGCTGTCGCTCAAGAACATCAAATTCTCGACACAGTCTGGAATGAAAGGATCACACGTCAGGCTACATGTCGCGAAATTTCAGTCTGATTGAGGCCTCGCGTTGCTAACTTAACGAGCTACAACTTTGGAAAAGAACTTTTGTGAAGTTTCGACTTTTAGGAAGGTCCCGTGATTGTCGGAAGCTGTGAGATGCTGCCGCTCAAGAACATCAAATTATCGACACAGTCTGCAATGAAAGGATCACACCTCAGGCTACAAGTCGCGAAATTTCAGTCTGATTGAGGCCTCGCGGAGCTAACGTAACGAGCTACAGCTTTGAAAAAGAACTTTTGTGAAGTTTCAACTTTTTGGAGGGTCCCGCGATTGTCGGAAGCTGTTAGATGCGGCCGCTCAATAACATCAAATTATCGACACAGTCTGCAATGAAAGGATCACACCTCAGGCTACAAGTCGCAAAATTTCAGTCTGATTGAGGCCTCGCGGAGCTAACGTAATGAGCTACAACTTTGAAAAATTACTTTTGTGAAGTTTCGACTTTTTGCAGGGTCCCGCGATTGTCGGAAGCTGTGAGATGCTGTCGCTCAAGAACATCAAATTCTCGACACAGTCTGGAATGAAAGGATCACACGTCAGGCTACATGTCGCGAAATTTCAGTCTGATTGAGGCCTCGCGTTGCTAACTTAACGAGCTACAACTTTGGAAAAGAACTTTTGTGAAGTTTCGACTTTTAGGAAGGTCCCGTGATTGTCGGAAGCTGTGAGATGCTGCCGCTCAAGAACATCAAATTATCGACACAGTCTGCAATGAAAGGATCACACCTCAGGTTACAAGTCGCGAAATTTCAGTCTGATTGAGGCCTCGCGGAGCTAACGTAATGAGCTACAGCTTTGAAAAAGAACTTTTGTGAAGTTTCGACTTTTTGGAGGGTCCCGCGATTGTCGGAAGCTGTTAGATGCGGCCGCTCAATAACATCAAATTATTGACACAGTCTGCAATGAAAGGATCACACCTCAGGCTACAAGTCGCAAAATTTCAGTCTGATTGAGGCCTCGCGGAGCTAACCTAACGAGCTACAACTTTGAAAAAGAACTTTTGTGAAGTATCGACTTTTTGCAGGGTCCCGCGATTGTCGGAAGCTGTGAGATGCTGTCGCTCAAGAACATCAAATTCTCGACACAGTCTGGAATGAAAGGATCACACGTCAGGCTACATGTCGCGAAATTTCAGTCTGATGGAGGCCTCGCGTTGCTAACTTAACGAGCTACAACTTTGGAAAAGAACTTTTGTGAAGTTTCGACTTTTAGGAAGGTCCTGTGATTGTCGGAAGCTGTGAGATGCTGCCGCTCAAAAACATCAAATTCTCGACACAGTCTTCAATGAAAGGATCACACCTTAGGCTACAAGTCGCAAAATTTCAGTCTGATTGAGGCCTCGCGGAGCTAACGTAACGAGCTACAACTTTGAAAGAGAACTTTTGTGAAGTTTCGACTTTTTGGAGGGTCCCGCGATTGTCGGAAGCTGTGAGATGCCGCCGCTCAAGAACATCAAATTCTCGACACAGTCTGCAATGAAAGGATCACACCGCAGGCTACAAGTCGCGAAATTTCAGTCTGATTGAGGCCTCGCGGGCTAACGTAACGAGCTACAACTTTGAAAAAGAACTTTTGCGAAGTTTCGACTTTTTGGAGGGTCCCGCGATTGTCGAAGCTGTGAGATGCTGTCGCTCAAGAACATCAAATTCTCGACACAGCCTGGAATGAAAGGATCACACGTCAGGCTACATGTCGCGAAATTTCAGTCTGATTGAGGCCTCGCGTTGCTAACTTAACGAGCTACAACTTTGGAAAAGAACTTTTGTGAAGTTTCGACTTTTAGGAAGGTCCCGTGATTGTCGGAAGCTGTGAGATGCTGCCGCTCAAGAACATCAAATTCTCGACACAGTCTGGAATGAAAGGATCACACGTCAGGCTACATGTCGCGAAATTTCAGTCTGATTGAGGCCTCGCGTTGCTAACTTACGAGCTACAACTTTGGAAGAGAACTTTTGTGAAGTTTCGACTTTTAGGAAGGTCCCGTGATTGTCGGAAGCTGTGAGATGCTGCCGCTCAAGAACATCAAATTCTCGACACAGTCTGGAATGAAAGGATCACACGTCAGGCTACATGTCGCGAAATTTCAGTCTGATTGAGGCCTCGCGGAGCTAACGTAATGAGCTACAACTTTGAAAAATACTTTTGAGAAGTTTCGACTTTTTGCAGGGTCCCGCGATTGTCGGAAGCTGTGAGATGCTGTCGCTCAAGAACATCAAATTCTCGACACAGTCTGGAATGAAAGGATCACACGTCAGGCTACATGTCGCGAAATTTCAGTCTGATTGAGGCCTCGCGTTGCTAACTTAACGAGCTACAACTTTGGAAAAGAACTTTTGTGAAGTTTCGACTTTTAGGAAGGTCCCGTGATTGTCGGAAGCTGTGAGATGCTGCCGCTCAAGAACATCAAATTCTCGACACAGTCTGCAATGAAAGGATCACACCTCAGGCTACAAGTCGCGAAATTTCAGTCTGATTGAGGCCTCGCGGAGCTAACGTAACGAGCTACAGCTTTGAAAAAGAACTTTTGTGAAGTTTCAACTTTTTGGAGGGTCCCGCGATTGTCGGAAGCTGTTAGATGCGGCCGCTCAATAACATCAAATTATCGACACAGTCTGCAATGAAAGGATCACACCTCAGGCTACAAGTCGCAAAATTTCAGTCTGATTGAGGCCTCGCGGAGCTAACGTAATGAGCTACAACTTTGAAAAATACTTTTGTGAAGTTTCGACTTTTTGCAGGGTCCCGCGATTGTCGGAAGCTGTGAGATGCTGTCGCTCAAGAACATCAAATTCTCGACACAGTCTGGAATGAAAGGATCACACGTCAGGCTACATGTCGCGAAATTTCAGTCTGATTGAGGCCTCGCGTTGCTAACTTAACGAGCTACAACTTTGGAAAAGAACTTTTGTGAAGTTTCGACTTTTAGGAAGGTCCCGTGATTGTCGGAAGCTGTGAGATGCTGCCGCTCAAGAACATCAAATTATCGACACAGTCTGCAATGAAAGGATCACACCTCAGGCTACAAGTCGCGAAATTTCAGTCTGATTGAGGCCTCGCGGAGCTAACGTAATGAGCTACAGCTTTGAAAAAGAACTTTTGTGAAGTTTCGACTTTTTGGAGGGTCCCGCGATTGTCGGAAGCTGTTAGATGCGGCCGCTCAATAACATCAAATTATTGACACAGTCTGCAATGAAAGGATCACACCTCAGGCTACAAGTCGCAAAATTTCAGTCTGATTGAGGCCTCGCGGAGCTAACGTAATGAGCTACAACTTTGAAAAATTACTTTTGTGAAGTTTCGACTTTTTGCAGGGTCCCGCGATTGTCGGAAGCTGTGAGATGCTGTCGCTCAAGAACATCAAATTCTCGACACAGTCTGGAATGAAAGGATCACACGTCAGGCTACATGTCGCGAAATTTCAGTCTGATTGAGGCCTCGCGTTGCTAACTTAACGAGCTACAACTTTGGAAAGAACTTTTGTGAAGTTTCGACTTTTAGGAAGGTCCCGTGATTGTCGGAAGCTGTGAGATGCTGCCGCTCAAGAACATCAAATTCTCGACACAGTCTGCAATGAAAGGATCACACCTTAGGCTACAAGTCGCGAAATTTCAGTCTGATTGAGGCCTCGCGGAGCTAACGTAACGAGCTACAGCTTTGAAAAAGAACTTTTGTGAAGTTTCGACTTTTTGGAGGGTCCCGCGATTGTCGGAAGCTGTTAGATGCGGCCGCTCAAAACATCAAATTATTGACACAGTCTGCAATGAAAGGATCACACCTCAGGCTACAAGTCGCAAAATTTCAGTCTGATTGAGGCCTCGCGGAGCTAACCTAACGAGCTACAACTTTGAAAAAGAACTTTTGTGAAGTTTCGACTTTTTGGAGGGTCCCGCGATTGTCGGAAGCTGTGAGATGCTGTCGCTCAAGAACATCAAATTCTCGACACAGTCTGGAATGAAAGGATCACACGTCAGGCTACATGTCGCGAAATTTCAGTCTGATTGAGGCCTCGCGTTGCTAACTTAACGAGCTACAACTTTGGAAAAGAACTTTTGTGAAGTTTCGACTTTTTGGAGGGTCCCGCGATTGTCGGAAGCTGTGAGATGCTGTCGCTCAAGAACATCAAATTCTCGACACAGTCTGGAATGAAAGGATCACACGTCAGGCTACATGTCGCGAAATTTCAGTCTGATTGAGGCCTCGCGTTGCTAACTTAACGAGCTTCAGCTTTGAAAAAGAACTTTTGTGAAGTTTCGACTTTTTGGAGGGTCCCGCGATTGTCGGAAGCAGTTAGATGCGGCCGCTCAATAACATCAAATTATTGACACAGTCTGCAATGAAAGGATCACACCTCAGGCTACAAGTCGCAAAATTTCAGTCTGATTGAGGCCTCGCGGAGCTAACCTAACGAGCTACAACTTTGAAAAAGAACTTTTGTGAAGTTTCGACTTTTTGGAGGGTCCCGCGATTGTCGGAAGCTGTGAGATGCTGTCGCTCAAGAACATCAAATTCTCGACACAGTCTGGAATGAAAGGATCACACGTCAGGCTACATGTCGCGAAATTTCAGTCTGATTGAGGCCTCGCGTTGCTAACTTAACGAGCTACAACTTTGGAAAAGAACTTTTGTGAAGTTTCGACTTTTAGGAAGGTCCCGTGATTGTCGGAAGCTGTGAGATGCTGCCGCTCAAGAACATCAAATTCTCGACACAGTCTGGAATGAAAGGATCACACGTCAGGCTACATGTCGCGAAATTTCAGTCTGATTGAGGCCTCGCGTTGCTAACTTTACGAGCTACAACTTTGGAAGAGAACTTTTGTGAAGTTTCGACTTTAGGAAGGTCCCGTGATTGTCGGAAGCTGTGAGATGCTGCCGCTCAAGAACATCAAATTCTCGACACAGTCTGGAATGAAAGGATCACACGTCAGGCTACATGTCGCGAAATTTCAGTCTGATTGAGGCCTCGCGGAGCTAACGTAATGAGCTACAACTTTGAAAAATTACTTTTGAGAAGTTTCGACTTTTTGCAGGGTCCCGCGATTGTCGGAAGCTGTGAGATGCTGTCGCTCAAGAACATCAAATTCTCGACACAGTCTGGAATGAAAGGATCACACGTCAGGCTACATGTCGCGAAATTTCAGTCTGATTGAGGCCTCGCGTTGCTAACTTAACGAGCTACAACTTTGGAAAAGAACTTTTGTGAAGTTTCGACTTTTAGGAAGGTCCCGTGATTGTCGGAAGCTGTGAGATGCTGCCGCTCAAGAACATCAAATTCTCGACACAGTCTGGAATGAAAGGATCACACGTCAGGCTACATGTCGCGAAATTTCAGTCTGATTGAGGCCTCGCGTTGCTAACTTAACGAGCTACAACTTTGGTAGAGAACTTTTGTGAAGTTTCGACTTTTAGGAAGGTCCCGTGATTGTCGGAAGCTGTGAGATGCTGCCGCTCAAGAACATCAAATTCTCGACACAGTCTGCAATGAAAGGATCACACCTTAGGCTACAAGTCGCGAAATTTCAGTCTGATTGAGGCCTCGCGGAGCTAACGTAACGAGCTACAGCTTTGAAAAAGAACTTTTGTGAAGTTTCGACTTTTTGGAGGGTCCCGCGATTGTCGGAAGCTGTTAGATGCGGCCGCTCAACAACATCAAATTATTGACACAGTCTGCAATGAAAGGATCACACCTCAGGCTACAAGTCGCAAAATTTCAGTCTGATTGAGGCCTCGCGGAGCTAACTAACGAGCTACAACTTTGAAAAAGAACTTTTGTGAAGTTTCGACTTTTTGGAGAGTCCCGCGATTGTCGGAAGCTGTGAGATGCTGTCGCTCAAGAACATCAAATTCTCGACACAGTCTGGAATGAAAGGATCACACGTCAGGCTACATGTCGCGAAATTTCAGTCTGATTGAGGCCTCGCGTTGCTAACTTAACGAGCTACAACTTTGGAAAAGAACTTTTGTGAAGTTTCGACTTTTTGGAGGGTCCCGCGATTGTCGGAAGCTGTGAGATGCTGTCGCTCAAGAACATCAAATTCTCGACACAGTCTGGAATGAAAGGATCACACGTCAGGCTACATGTCGCGAAATTTCAGTCTGATTGAGGCCTCGCGTTGCTAACTTAACGAGCTTCAGCTTTGGAAAAGAACTTTTGTGAAGTTTCGACTTTTAGGAAGGTCCCGTGATTGTCGGAAGCTGTGAGATGCTGCCGCTCAAGAACATCAAATTATCGACACAGTCTGCAATGAAAGGATCACACCTCAGGCTACAAGTCGCGAAATTTCAGTCTGATTGAGGCCTCGCGGAGCTAACGTAACGAGCTACAGCTTTGAAAAAGAACTTTTGTGAAGTTTCAACTTTTTGGAGGGTCCCGCGATTGTCGGAAGCTGTTAGATGCGGCCGCTCAATAACATCAAATTATCGACACAGTCTGCAATGAAAGGATCACACCTCAGGCTACAAGTCGCAAAATTTCAGTCTGATTGAGGCCTCGCGGAGCTAACGTAATGAGCTACAACTTTGAAAAATTACTTTTGTGAAGTTTCGACTTTTTGCAGGGTCCCGCGATTGTCGGAAGCTGTGAGATGCTGTCGCTCAAGAACATCAAATTCTCGACACAGTCTGGAATGAAAGGATCACACGTCAGGCTACATGTCGCGAAATTTCAGTCTGATTGAGGCCTCGCGTTGCTAACTTAACGAGCTACAACTTTGGAAAAGAACTTTTGTGAAGTTTCGACTTTTAGGAAGGTCCCGTGATTGTCGGAAGCTGTGAGATGCTGCCGCTCAAGAACATCAAATTATCGACACAGTCTGCAATGAAAGGATCACACCTCAGGCTACAAGTCGCGAAATTTCAGTCTGATTGAGGCCTCGCGGAGCTAACGTAACGAGCTACAGCTTTGAAAAAGAACTTTTGTGAAGTTTCAACTTTTTGGAGGGTCCCGCGATTGTCGGAAGCTGTTAGATGCGGCCGCTCAATAACATCAAATTATCGACACAGTCTGCAATGAAAGGATCACACCTCAGGCTACAAGTCGCAAAATTTCAGTCTGATTGAGGCCTCGCGGAGCTAACGTAATGAGCTACAACTTTGAAAAATTACTTTTGTGAAGTTTCGACTTTTTGCAGGGTCCCGCGATTGTCGGAAGCTGTGAGATGCTGTCGCTCAAGAACATCAAATTCTCGACACAGTCTGGAATGAAAGGATCACACGTCAGGCTACATGTCGCGAAATTTCAGTCTGATTGAGGCCTCGCGTTGCTAACTTAACGAGCTACAACTTTGGAAAAGAACTTTTGTGAAGTTTCGACTTTTAGGAAGGTCCCGTGATTGTCGGAAGCTGTGAGATGCTGCCGCTCAAGAACATCAAATTATCGACACAGTCTGCAATGAAAGGATCACACCTCAGGTTACAAGTCGCGAAATTTCAGTCTGATTGAGGCCTCGCGGAGCTAACGTAATGAGCTACAGCTTTGAAAAAGAACTTTTGTGAAGTTTCGACTTTTTGGAGGGTCCCGCGATTGTCGGAAGCTGTTAGATGCGGCCGCTCAATAACATCAAATTATTGACACAGTCTGCAATGAAAGGATCACACCTCAGGCTACAAGTCGCAAAATTTCAGTCTGATTGAGGCCTCGCGGAGCTAACCTAACGAGCTACAACTTTGAAAAAGAACTTTTGTGAAGTATCGACTTTTTGCAGGGTCCCGCGATTGTCGGAAGCTGTGAGATGCTGTCGCTCAAGAACATCAAATTCTCGACACAGTCTGGAATGAAAGGATCACACGTCAGGCTACATGTCGCGAAATTTCAGTCTGATTGAGGCCTCGCGTTGCTAACTTAACGAGCTACAACTTTGGAAAAGAACTTTTGTGAAGTTTCGACTTTTAGGAAGGTCCTGTGATTGTCGGAAGCTGTGAGATGCTGCCGCTCAAAAACATCAAATTCTCGACACAGTCTTCAATGAAAGGATCACACCTTAGGCTACAAGTCGCAAAATTTCAGTCTGATTGAGGCCTCGCGGAGCTAACGTAACGAGCTACAACTTTGAAAGAGAACTTTTGTGAAGTTTCGACTTTTTGGAGGGTCCCGCGATTGTCGGAAGCTGTGAGATGCCGCCGCTCAAGAACATCAAATTCTCGACACAGTCTGCAATGAAAGGATCACACCGCAGGCTACAAGTCGCGAAATTTCAGTCTGATTGAGGCCTCGCGGGCTAACGTAACGAGCTACAACTTTGAAAAAGAACTTTTGCGAAGTTTCGACTTTTTGGAGGGTCCCGCGATTGTCGTAAGCTGTGAGATGCTGTCGCTCAAGAACATCAAATTCTCGACACAGCCTGGAATGAAAGGATCACACGTCAGGCTACATGTCGCGAAATTTCAGTCTGATTGAGGCCTCGCGTTGCTAACTTAACGAGCTACAACTTTGGAAAAGAACTTTTGTGAAGTTTCGACTTTTAGGAAGGTCCCGTGATTGTCGGAAGCTGTGAGATGCTGCCGCTCAAGAACATCAAATTCTCGACACAGTCTGGAATGAAAGGATCACACGTCAGGCTACATGTCGCGAAATTTCAGTCTGATTGAGGCCTCGCGTTGCTAACTTTACGAGCTACAACTTTGGAAGAGAACTTTTGTGAAGTTTCGACTTTTAGGAAGGTCCCGTGATTGTCGGAAGCTGTGAGATGCTGCCGCTCAAGAACATCAAATTCTCGACACAGTCTGGAATGAAAGGATCACACGTCAGGCTACATGTCGCGAAATTTCAGTCTGATTGAGGCCTCGCGGAGCTAACGTAATGAGCTACAACTTTGAAAAATACTTTTGAGAAGTTTCGACTTTTTGCAGGGTCCCGCGATTGTCGGAAGCTGTGAGATGCTGTCGCTCAAGAACATCAAATTCTCGACACAGTCTGGAATGAAAGGATCACACGTCAGGCTACATGTCGCGAAATTTCAGTCTGATTGAGGCCTCGCGTTGCTAACTTAACGAGCTACAACTTTGGAAAAGAACTTTTGTGAAGTTTCGACTTTTAGGAAGGTCCCGTGATTGTCGGAAGCTGTGAGATGCTGCCGCTCAAGAACATCAAATTCTCGACACAGTCTGCAATGAAAGGATCACACCTCAGGCTACAAGTCGCGAAATTTCAGTCTGATTGAGGCCTCGCGGAGCTAACGTAACGAGCTACAGCTTTGAAAAAGAACTTTTGTGAAGTTTCAACTTTTTGGAGGGTCCCGCGATTGTCGGAAGCTGTTAGATGCGGCCGCTCAATAACATCAAATTATCGACACAGTCTGCAATGAAAGGATCACACCTCAGGCTACAAGTCGCAAAATTTCAGTCTGATTGAGGCCTCGCGGAGCTAACGTAATGAGCTACAACTTTGAAAAATTACTTTTGTGAAGTTTCGACTTTTTGCAGGGTCCCGCGATTGTCGGAAGCTGTGAGATGCTGTCGCTCAAGAACATCAAATTCTCGACACAGTCTGGAATGAAAGGATCACACGTCAGGCTACATGTCGCGAAATTTCAGTCTGATTGAGGCCTCGCGTTGCTAACTTAACGAGCTACAACTTTGGAAAAGAACTTTTGTGAAGTTTCGACTTTTAGGAAGGTCCCGTGATTGTCGGAAGCTGTGAGATGCTGCCGCTCAAGAACATCAAATTATCGACACAGTCTGCAATGAAAGGATCACACCTCAGGCTACAAGTCGCGAAATTTCAGTCTGATTGAGGCCTCGCGGAGCTAACGTAATGAGCTACAGCTTTGAAAAAGAACTTTTGTGAAGTTTCGACTTTTTGGAGGGTCCCGCGATTGTCGGAAGCTGTTAGATGCGGCCGCTCAATAACATCAAATTATTGACACAGTCTGCAATGAAAGGATCACACCTCAGGCTACAAGTCGCAAAATTTCAGTCTGATTGAGGCCTCGCGGAGCTAACCTAACGAGCTACAACTTTGAAAAAGAACTTTTGTGAAGTATCGACTTTTTGCAGGGTCCCGCGATTGTCGGAAGCTGTGAGATGCTGTCGCTCAAGAACATCAAATTCTCGACACAGTCTGGAATGAAAGGATCACACGTCAGGCTACATGTCGCGAAATTTCAGTCTGATTGAGGCCTCGCGTTGCTAACTTAACGAGCTACAACTTTGGAAAAGAACTTTTGTGAAGTTTCGACTTTTAGGAAGGTCCTGTGATTGTCGGAAGCTGTGAGATGCTGCCGCTCAAAAACATCAAATTCTCGACACAGTCTTCAATGAAAGGATCACACCTTAGGCTACAAGTCGCAAAATTTCAGTCTGATTGAGGCCTCGCGGAGCTAACGTAACGAGCTACAACTTTGAAAGAGAACTTTTGTGAAGTTTCGACTTTTTGGAGGGTCCCGCGATTGTCGGAAGCTGTGAGATGCCGCCGCTCAAGAACATCAAATTCTCGACACAGTCTGCAATGAAAGGATCACACCGCAGGCTACAAGTCGCGAAATTTCAGTCTGATTGAGGCCTCGCGGGGCTAACGTAACGAGCTACAACTTTGAAAAAGAACTTTTGCGAAGTTTCGACTTTTTGGAGGGTCCCGCGATTGTCGGAAGCTGTGAGATGCTGTCGCTCAAGAACATCAAATTCTCGACACAGCCTGGAATGAAAGGATCACACGTCAGGCTACATGTCGCGAAATTTCAGTCTGATTGAGGCCTCGCGTTGCTAACTTAACGAGCTACAACTTTGGAAAAGAACTTTTGTGAAGTTTCGACTTTTAGGAAGGTCCCGTGATTGTCGGAAGCTGTGAGATGTTGCCGCTCAAGAACATCAAATTCTCGACACAGTCTGGAATGAAAGGATCACACGTCAGGCTACATGTCGCGAAATTTCAGTCTGATTGAGGCCTCGCGTTGCTAACTTTACGAGCTACAACTTTGGAAGAGAACTTTTGTGAAGTTTCGACTTTTAGGAAGGTCCCGTGATTGTCGGAAGCTGTGAGATGCTGCCGCTCAAGAACATCAAATTCTCGACACAGTCTGGAATGAAAGGATCACACGTCAGGCTACATGTCGCGAAATTTCAGTCTGATTGAGGCCTCGCGGAGCTAACGTAATGAGCTACAACTTTGAAAAATTACTTTTGAGAAGTTTCGACTTTTTGCAGGGTCCCGCGATTGTCGGAAGCTGTGAGATGCTGTCGCTCAAGAACATCAAATTCTCGACACAGTCTGGAATGAAAGGATCACACGTCAGGCTACATGTCGCGAAATTTCAGTCTGATTGAGGCCTCGCGTTGCTAACTTAACGAGCTACAACTTTGGAAAAGAACTTTTGTGAAGTTTCGACTTTTAGGAAGGTCCCGTGATTGTCGGAAGCTGTGAGATGCTGCCGCTCAAGAACATCAAATTCTCGACACAGTCTGGAATGAAAGGATCACACGTCAGGCTACATGTCGCGAAATTTCAGTCTGATTGAGGCCTCGCGTTGCTAACTTAACGAGCTACAACTTTGGAAGAGAACTTTTGTGAAGTTTCGACTTTTAGGAAGGTCCCGTGATTGTCGGAAGCTGTGAGATGCTGCCGCTCAAGAACATCAAATTCTCGACACAGTCTGGAATGAAAGGATCACACGTCAGGCTACATGTCGCGAAATTTCAGTCTGATTGAGGCCTCGCGTTGCTAACTTAACGAGCTACAACTTTGGAAAAGAACTTTTGTGAAGTTTCGACTTTTAGGAAGGTCCCGTGATTGTCGGAAGCTGTGAGATGTTGCCGCTCAAGAACATCAAATTCTCGACACAGTCTGGAATGAAAGGATCACACGTCAGGCTACATGTCGCGAAATTTCAGTCTGATTGAGGCCTCGCGTTGCTAACTTACGAGCTACAACTTTGGAAGAGAACTTTTGTGAAGTTTCGACTTTTAGGAAGGTCCCGTGATTGTCGGAAGCTGTGAGATGCTGCCGCTCAAGAACATCAAATTCTCGACACAGTCTGGAATGAAAGGATCACACGTCAGGCTACATGTCGCGAAATTTCAGTCTGATTGAGGCCTCGCGTTGCTAACTTAACGAGCTACAACTTTGGAAAAGAACTTTTGTGAAGTTTCGACTTTTAGGAAGGTCCCGTGATTGTCGGAAGCTGTGAGATGTTGCCGCTCAAGAACATCAAATTCTCGACACAGTCTGGAATGAAAGGATCACACGTCAGGCTACATGTCGCGAAATTTCAGTCTGATTGAGGCCTCGCGTTGCTAACTTTACGAGCTACAACTTTGGAAGAGAACTTTTGTGAAGTTTCGACTTTTAGGAAGGTCCCGTGATTGTCGGAAGCTGTGAGATGCTGCCGCTCAAGAACATCAAATTCTCGACACAGTCTGCAATGAAAGGATCACACCTCAGGCTACAAGTCGCGAAATTTCAGTCTGATTGAGGCCTCGCGGAGTAACGTAACGAGCTACAGCTTTGAAAAAGAACTTTTGTGAAGTTTCAACTTTTTGGAGGGTCCCGCGATTGTCGGAAGCTGTTAGATGCGGCCGCTCAATAACATCAAATTATCGACACAGTCTGCAATGAAAGGATCACACCTCAGGCTACAAGTCGCAAAATTTCAGTCTGATTGAGGCCTCGCGGAGCTAACGTAATGAGCTACAACTTTGAAAAATACTTTTGTGAAGTTTCGACTTTTTGCAGGGTCCCGCGATTGTCGGAAGCTGTGAGATGCTGTCGCTCAAGAACATCAAATTCTCGACACAGTCTGGAATGAAAGGATCACACGTCAGGCTACATGTCGCGAAATTTCAGTCTGATTGAGGCCTCGCGTTGCTAACTTAACGAGCTACAACTTTGGAAAAGAACTTTTGTGAAGTTTCGACTTTTAGGAAGGTCCCGTGATTGTCGGAAGCTGTGAGATGCTGCCGCTCAAGAACATCAAATTATCGACACAGTCTGCAATGAAAGGATCACACCTCAGGCTACAAGTCGCGAAATTTCAGTCTGATTGAGGCCTCGCGGAGCTAACGTAATGAGCTACAGCTTTGAAAAAGAACTTTTGTGAAGTTTCGACTTTTTGGAGGGTCCCGCGATTGTCGGAAGCTGTTAGATGCGGCCGCTCAATAACATCAAATTATGACACAGTCTGCAATGAAAGGATCACACCTCAGGCTACAAGTCGCAAATTTCAGTCTGATTGAGGCCTCGCGGAGCTAACTAACGAGCTACAACTTTGAAAAAGAACTTTTGTGAAGTATCGACTTTTTGCAGGGTCCCGCGATTGTCGGAAGCTGTGAGATGCTGTCGCTCAAGAACATCAAATTCTCGACACAGTCTGGAATGAAAGGATCACACGTCAGGCTAATGTCGCGAAATTTCAGTCTGATTGAGGCCTCGCGTTGCTAACTTAACGAGCTACAACTTTGGAAAAGAACTTTTGTGAAGTTTCGACTTTTAGGAAGGTCCTGTGATTGTCGGAAGCTGTGAGATGCTGCCGCTCAAAACATCAAATTCTCGACACAGTCTGCAATGAAAGGATCACACCTTAGGCTACAAGTCGCAAAATTTCAGTCTGATTGAGGCCTCGCGGAGCTAACGTAACGAGCTACAACTTTGAAAAGAGAACTTTTGTGAAGTTTCGACTTTTTGGAGGTCCCGCGATTGTCGGAAGCTGTGAGATGC
>NC_080044.1:57163282-57282571 GCF_012489685.1 Lotus japonicus
CGCCGCTCAAGAACATCAAATTCTCGACACAGTCTGCAATGAAAGGATCACACCTCAGGCTACAAGTCGCGAAATTTCAGTCTGATTGAGGCCCACGCGAGCTAACTTAACGAGCTACAACTTTGAAAAGAACTTTTGTGAAGTTCGACTTTTAGGAAGGTCCCGCGATTGTCGAAGCTGTGAGATGCTGCCGCTCAAGAACATCAAATTCTCGACACAGTCTGCAATGAAAGGATCACACCTCAGGCTACAAGTCGCGAAATTTCAGTCTGATTGAGGCCTCGCGGAGCTAACGTAACGAGCTACAACTTTGAAAAGAACTTTTGTGAAGTTTCGACTTTTTGGAGGGTCCGCGATTGTCGGAAGCTGTGAGATGCGCCGCTCAAGAACATCAAATTCTCGACACAGTCTGCAATGAAAGGATCACACTCAGGCTACAAGTCGCGAAATTTCAGTCTGATTGAGGCCTCGCGGAGCTAACTTAACGAGCTACAACTTTGAAAAAGAACTTTTGTGAAGTTTCGACTTTTGGAGGGTCCCGCGATTGTCGGAAGCTGTGAGATGCGCCGCTCAAGAACATCAAATTCTCGACACAGTCTGCATGAAAGGATCACACCTCAGGCTACAAGTCGCGAAATTTCAGTCTGATTGAGGCCTCGCGGAGCTAACGTAACGAGCTACAACTTTGAAAAGAACTTTTGTGAAGTTTCGACTTTTTGGAGGGTCCCGCGATTGTCGGAAGCTGTGAGATGCGCGCTCAAGAACATCAAATTCTCGACACAGTCTGCATGAAAGGATCACACCTCAGGCTACAAGTCGCGAAATTTCAGTCTGATTGAGGCCTCGCGGAGCTAACTTAACGAGCTACAACTTTGAAAAAGAACTTTTGTGAAGTTCGACTTTTAGGAAGGTCCCGCGATTGTCGGAAGCTGTGAGATGCTGCCGCTCAAGAACATCAAATTCTCGACACAGTCTGCAATGAAAGGATCACACCTCAGGCTACAAGTCGCGAAATTTCAGTCTGATTGAGGCCTCGCGGAGCTAACGTAACGAGCTACAACTTTGAAAAAGAACTTTTGTGAAGTTTCGACTTTTTGGAGGGTCCCGCGATTGTCGGAAGCTGTGAGATGCTGCCGCTCAAGAACATCAAATTCTCGACAAGTCTGCAATGAAAGGATCACACCTCAGGCTACAAGTCGCGAAATTTCAGTCTGATTGAGGCCTCGCGGAGCTAACTTAACGAGCTACAACTTGAAAAAGAACTTTTGTGAAGTTTCGACTTTTTGGAAGGTCCCGCGATTGTCGGAAGCTGTGAGATGCCGCCGCTCAAGAACATCAAATTCTCGACACAGTCTGCAATGAAAGGATCACACCTCAGGCTACAAGTCGCGAAATTTCAGTCTGATTGAGGCCTCGCGGAGCTAACGTAACGAGCTACAACTTTGAAAAGAACTTTTGTGAAGTTTCGACTTTTTGGAGGGTCCCGCGATTGTCGGAAGCTGTGAGATGCCGCCGCTCAAGAACATCAAATTCTCGACACAGTCTGCAATGAAAGGATCACACCTCAGGCTACAAGTCGCGAAATTTCAGTCTGATTGAGGCCTCGCGGAGCTAACGTAACGAGCTACAACTTTGAAAAAGAACTTTTGTGAAGTTTCGACTTTTTGGAGGGTCCCGCGATTGTCGGAAGCTGTGAGATGCCGCCGCTCAAGAACATCAAATTCTCGACACAGTCTGCAATGAAAGGATCACACCTCAGGCTACAAGTCGCGAAATTTCAGTCTGATTGAGGCCTCGCGGAGCTAACGTAACGAGCTACAACTTTGAAAAAGAACTTTTGTGAAGTTTCGACTTTTTGGAGGGTCCCGCGATTGTCGGAAGCTGTGAGATGCCGCCGCTCAAGAACATCAAATTCTCGACACAGTCTGCAATGAAAGGATCACACCTCAGGCTACAAGTCGCGAAATTTCAGTCTGATTGAGGCCTCGCGGAGCTAACGTAACGAGCTACAACTTTGAAAAGAACTTTTGTGAAGGACTTTTTGGAGGTCCCGCGATTGTCGGAAGCTGTGAGATGCCGCCGCTCAAGAACATCAAATTCTCGACACAGTCTGCAATGAAAGGATCACACCTCAGGCTACAAGTCGCGAAATTTCAGTCTGATGAGGCCTCGCGGAGCTAACGTAACGAGCTACAACTTTGAAAAGAACTTTTGTGAAGTTTCGACTTTTTGGAGGGTCCCGCGATTGTCGGAAGCTGTGAGATGCCGCCGCTCAAGAACATCAAATTCTCGACACAGTCTGCAATGAAAGGATCACACCTCAGGCTACAAGTCGCGAAATTTCAGTCTGATTGAGGCCTCGCGGAGCTAACTTAACGAGCTACAACTTTGAAAAAGAACTTTTGTGAAGTTTCGACTTTTTGGAGGGTCCCGCGATTGTCGGAAGCTGTGAGATGCCGCCGCTCAAGAACATCAAATTCTCGACACAGTCTGCAAAAAGGATCACACCTCAGGCTACAAGTCGCGAAATTTCAGTCTGATTGAGGCCTCGCGGAGCTAACGTAACGAGCTACAACTTTGAAAAGAACTTTTGTGAAGTTTCGACTTTTGGAGGGTCCCGCGATTGTCGGAAGCTGTGAGATGCCGCCGCTCAAGAACATCAAATTCTCGACACAGTCTGCATGAAAGGATCACACCTCAGGCTACAAGTCGCGAAATTTCAGTCTGATTGAGGCCCGCGGAGCTAACGTAACGAGCTACAACTTTGAAAGAGAACTTTTGTGAAGTTTCGACTTTTTGGAGGGTCCCGCGATTGTCGGAAGCTGTGAGATGCCGCCGCTCAAGAACATCAAATTCTCGACACAGTCTGCAATGAAAGGATCACACCTCAGGCTACAAGTCGCGAAATTTCAGTCTGATTGAGGCCTCGCGGAGCTAACGTAACGAGCTACAACTTTGAAAAGAACTTTTGTGAAGTTTCGACTTTTTGGAGGGTCCCGCGATTGTCGGAAGCTGTGAGATGCCGCCGCTCAAGAACATCAAATTCTCGACACAGTCTGCAATGAAAGGATCACACCTCAGGCTACAAGTCGCGAAATTTCAGTCTGATTGAGGCCTCGCGGAGCTAACGTAACGAGCTACAACTTTGAAAAAGAACTTTTGTGAAGTTTCGACTTTTTGGAGGGTCCCGCGATTGTCGGAAGCTGTGAGATGCCGCCGCTCAAGAACATCAAATTCTCGACACAGTCTGCAATGAAAGGATCACACCTCAGGCTACAAGTCGCGAAATTTCAGTCTGATTGAGGCCTCGCGGAGCTAACGTAACGAGCTACAACTTTGAAAAAGAACTTTTGTGAAGTTTCGACTTTTTGGAGGGTCCCGCGATTGTCGGAAGCTGTGAGATGCCGCCGCTCAAGAACATCAAATTCTCGACACAGTCTGCAATGAAAGGATCACACCTCAGGCTACAAGTCGCGAAATTTCAGTCTGATTGAGGCCTCGCGGAGCTAACGTAACGAGCTACAACTTTGAAAAAGAACTTTTGTGAAGTTTCGACTTTTTGGAGGGTCCCGCGATTGTCGGAAGCTGTGAGATGCCGCCGCTCAAGAACATCAAATTCTCGACACAGTCTGCAATGAAAGGATCACACCTCAGGCTACAAGTCGCGAAATTTCAGTCTGATTGAGGCCTCGCGGAGCTAACGTAACGAGCTACAACTTTGAAAGAGAACTTTTGTGAAGTTTCGACTTTTTGGAGGGTCCCGCGATTGTCGGAAGCTGTGAGATGCCGCCGCTCAAGAACATCAAATTCTCGACACAGTCTGCAATGAAAGGATCACACCTCAGGCTACAAGTCGCGAAATTTCAGTCTGATTGAGGCCTCGCGGAGCTAACGTAACGAGCTACAACTTTGAAAAGAACTTTTGTGAAGTTTCGACTTTTTGGAGGGTCCCGCGATTGTCGGAAGCTGTGAGATGCTGCCGCTCAAGAACATCAAATTCTCGACACAGTCTGCAATGAAAGGATCACACCTCAGGCTACAAGTCGCGAAATTTCAGTCTGATTGAGGCCTCGCGGAGCTAACGTAACGAGCTACAACTTTGAAAAGAACTTTTGTGAAGTTTCGACTTTTTGGAGGGTCCCGCGATTGTCGGAAGCTGTGAGATGCCGCTCAAGAACATCAAATTCTCGACACAGTCTGCAATGAAAGGATCACACCTCAGGCTACAAGTCGCGAAATTTCAGTCTGATTGAGGCCTCGCGGAGCTAACGTAACGAGCTACAACTTTGAAAAAGAACTTTTGTGAAGTTTCGACTTTTTGGAGGGTCCCGCGATTGTCGGAAGCTGTGAGATGCCGCCGCTCAAGAACATCAAATTCTCGACACAGTCTGCAATGAAAGGATCACACCTCAGGCTACAAGTCGCGAAATTTCAGTCTGATTGAGGCCTCGCGGAGCTAACGTAACGAGCTACAACTTTGAAAAGAACTTTTGTGAAGTTTCGACTTTTTGGAGGGTCCCGCGATTGTCGGAAGCTGTGAGATGCCGCCGCTCAAGAACATCAAATTCTCGACACAGTCTGCAATGAAAGGATCACACCTCAGGCTACAAGTCGCGAAATTTCAGTCTGATTGAGGCCTCGCGGAGCTAACGTAACGAGCTACAACTTTGAAAAGAACTTTTGTGAAGTTTCGACTTTTTGGAGGGTCCCGCGATTGTCGGAAGCTGTGAGATGCGCCGCTCAAGAACATCAAATTCTCGACACAGTCTGCAATGAAAGGATCACACCTCAGGCTACAAGTCGCGAAATTTCAGTCTGATTGAGGCCTCGCGGAGCTAACGTAACGAGCTACAACTTTGAAAAGAACTTTTGTGAAGTTTCGACTTTTTGGAGGGTCCCGCGATTGTCGGAAGCTGTGAGATGCGCCGCTCAAGAACATCAAATTCTCGACACAGTCTGCAATGAAAGGATCACACCTCAGGCTACAAGTCGCGAAATTTCAGTCTGATTGAGGCCTCGCGGAGCTAACGTAACGAGCTACAACTTTGAAAAAGAACTTTTGTGAAGTTTCGACTTTTTGGAGGGTCCCGCGATTGTCGGAAGCTGTGAGATGCGCCGCTCAAGAACATCAAATTCTCGACACAGTCTGCAATGAAAGGATCACACCTCAGGCTACAAGTCGCGAAATTTCAGTCTGATTGAGGCCTCGCGGAGCTAACGTAACGAGCTACAACTTTGAAAAAGAACTTTTGTGAAGTTTCGACTTTTTGGAGGGTCCCGCGATTGTCGGAAGCTGTGAGATGCGCCGCTCAAGAACATCAAATTCTCGACACAGTCTGCAATGAAAGGATCACACCTCAGGCTACAAGTCGCGAAATTTCAGTCTGATTGAGGCCTCGCGGAGCTAACGTAACGAGCTACAACTTTGAAAAAGAACTTTTGTGAAGTTTCGACTTTTTGGAGGGTCCCGCGATTGTCGGAAGCTGTGAGATGCGCCGCTCAAGAACATCAAATTCTCGACACAGTCTGCAATGAAAGGATCACACCTCAGGCTACAAGTCGCGAAATTTCAGTCTGATTGAGGCCTCGCGGAGCTAACGTAACGAGCTACAACTTTGAAAAAGAACTTTTGTGAAGTTTCGACTTTTTGGAGGGTCCCGCGATTGTCGGAAGCTGTGAGATGCGCCGCTCAAGAACATCAAATTCTCGACACAGTCTGCAATGAAAGGATCACACCTCAGGCTACAAGTCGCGAAATTTCAGTCTGATTGAGGCCTCGCGGAGCTAACGTAACGAGCTACAACTTTGAAAAAGAACTTTTGTGAAGTTTCGACTTTTGGAGGGTCCCGCGATTGTCGGAAGCTGTGAGATGCTGCCGCTCAAGAACATCAAATTCTCGACACAGTCTGCAATGAAAGGATCACACCTCAGGCTACAAGTCGCGAAATTTCAGTCTGATTGAGGCCTCGCGGAGCTAACGTAACGAGCTACAACTTTGAAAAAGAACTTTTGTGAAGTTTCGACTTTTTGGAGGGTCCCGCGATTGTCGGAAGCTGTGAGATGCGCCGCTCAAGAACATCAAATTCTCGACACAGTCTGCAATGAAAGGATCACACCTCAGGCTACAAGTCGCGAAATTTCAGTCTGATTGAGGCCTCGCGGAGCTAACGTAACGAGCTACAACTTTGAAAAAGAACTTTTGTGAAGTTTCGACTTTTTGGAGGGTCCCGCGATTGTCGGAAGCTGTGAGATGCCGCCGCTCAAGAACATCAAATTCTCGACACAGTCTGCAATGAAAGGATCACACCTCAGGCTACAAGTCGCGAAATTTCAGTCTGATTGAGGCCTCGCGGAGCTAACGTAACGAGCTACAACTTTGAAAAAGAACTTTTGTGAAGTTTCGACTTTTTGGAGGGTCCCGCGATTGTCGGAAGCTGTGAGATGCGCCGCTCAAGAACATCAAATTCTCGACACAGTCTGCAATGAAAGGATCACACCTCAGGCTACAAGTCGCGAAATTTCAGTCTGATTGAGGCCTCGCGGAGCTAACGTAACGAGCTACAACTTTGAAAAAGAACTTTTGTGAAGTTTCGACTTTTTGGAGGGTCCCGCGATTGTCGGAAGCTGTGAGATGCGCCGCTCAAGAACATCAAATTCTCGACACAGTCTGCAATGAAAGGATCACACCTCAGGCTACAAGTCGCGAAATTTCAGTCTGATTGAGGCCTCGCGGAGCTAACGTAACGAGCTACAACTTTGAAAAAGAACTTTTGTGAAGTTTCGACTTTTTGGAGGGTCCCGCGATTGTCGGAAGCTGTGAGATGCTGCCGCTCAAGAACATCAAATTCTCGACACAGTCTGCAATGAAAGGATCACACCTCAGGCTACAAGTCGCGAAATTTCAGTCTGATTGAGGCCTCGCGGAGCTAACGTAACGAGCTACAACTTTGAAAAAGAACTTTTGTGAAGTTTCGACTTTTTGGAGGGTCCCGCGATTGTCGGAAGCTGTGAGATGCGCCGCTCAAGAACATCAAATTCTCGACACAGTCTGCAATGAAAGGATCACACCTCAGGCTACAAGTCGCGAAATTTCAGTCTGATTGAGGCCTCGCGGAGCTAACGTAACGAGCTACAACTTTGAAAAAGAACTTTTGTGAAGTTTCGACTTTTTGGAGGGTCCCGCGATTGTCGGAAGCTGTGAGATGCTGCCGCTCAAGAACATCAAATTCTCGACACAGTCTGCAATGAAAGGATCACACCTCAGGCTACAAGTCGCGAAATTTCAGTCTGATTGAGGCCTCGCGGAGCTAACGTAACGAGCTACAACTTTGAAAAGAACTTTTGTGAAGTTTCGACTTTTGGAGGGTCCCGCGATTGTCGGAAGCTGTGAGATGCCGCCGCTCAAGAACATCAAATTCTCGACACAGTCTGCAATGAAAGGATCACACCTCAGGCTACAAGTCGCGAAATTTCAGTCTGATTGAGGCCTCGCGGAGCTAACGTAACGAGCTACAACTTTGAAAAAGAACTTTTGTGAAGTTTCGACTTTTTGGAGGGTCCCGCGATTGTCGGAAGCTGTGAGATGCTGCCGCTCCAAGAAACATCAAATTCTCGACACAGTCTGCAATGAAAGGATCACACCTCAGGCTACAAGTCGCGAAATTTCAGTCTGATTGAGGCCTCGCGGAGCTAACTTAACGAGCTACAACTTTGGAAACAGAACTTTTGTGAAGTTTCGACTTTTGGAGGGTCCCGCGATTGTCGGAAGCTGTGAGATGCGCCGCTCAAGAACATCAAATTCTCGACACAGTCTGCAATGAAAGGATCACACCTCAGGCTACAAGTCGCGAAATTTCAGTCTGATTGAGGCCTCGCGGAGCTAACGTAACGAGCTACCACTTTGAAAAGAACTTTTGTGAAGTTTCGACTTTTGGAGGGTCCCGCGATTGTCGGAAGCTGTGAGATGCCGCCGCTCAAGAAACATCAAATTCTCGACACAGTCTGCAATGAAAGGATCACACCTCAGGCTACAAGTCGCGAAATTTCAGTCTGATTGAGGCCTCGCGGAGCTAACTTAACGAGCTAAAACTTTGAAAAGAACTTTTGTGAAGTTTCGACTTTTTGGAGGGTCCCGCGATTGTCGGAAGCTGTGAGATGCCGCCGCTCAAGAACATCAAATTCTCGACACAGTCTGCAATGAAAGGATCACACCTCAGGCTACAAGTCGCGAAATTTCATCTGATTGAGGCCTCGCGAGCTAACGTAACGAGCTACAACTTTGAAAAGAACTTTTGTGAAGTTTCGACTTTTTGGAGGGTCCCGCGATTGTCGGAAGCTGTGAGATGCTGCCGCTCAAGAACATCAAATTCTCGACACAGTCTGGAATGAAAGGATCACACGTCAGGCTACAGGTCGCGAAATTTCAGTCTGATTGAGGCCTCGCGGAGCTAATTAACGAGCTACCACTTTGAAAAGAACTTTTGTGAAGTTTCGACTTTTTGGAGGGTCCCGCGATTGTCGGAAGCTGTGAGATGCGGCCGCTCAAGAACATCAAATTCTCGACACAGTCTGCAATGAAAGGATCACACCTCAGGCTACAAGTCCGAAATTTCAGTCTGATTGAGGCCTCGCGGAGCTAACGTAACGAGCTACAACTTTGAAAAGAACTTTTGTGAAGTTTCGACTTTTTGGAGGTCCCGCGATTGTCGGAAGCTGTTAGATGCGGCCGCTCAAGAACATCAAATTATCGACACAGTCTGCAATGAAAGGATCACACCTCAGGCTACAAGTCACGAAATTTCAGTCTGATTGAGGCCTCGCGGAGCTAATGTAACGAGCTACAACTTTGAAAAAGAACTTTTGTGAAGTTTCGACTTTTTGGAGGGTCCCGCGATTGTCGGAAGCTGTGAGATGCTGCCGCTCAAGAACATCAAATTCTCGACACAGTCTGCAATGAAAGGATCACACCTCAGGCTACAAGTCGCGAAATTTCAGTCTGATTGAGGCCTCGCGGAGCTAACGTAACGAGCTACAACTTTGAAAAAGAACTTTTGTGAAGTTTCGACTTTTTGGAGGTCCCGCGATTGTCGGAAGCTGTGAGATGCTGTCGGCTCAAGAACATCAAATTCTCGACACAGTCTGCATTGAAAGGATCACACCTCAGGCTACAAGTCGCGAAATTTCAGTCTGATTGAGGCCTCGCCGGAGCTAACGTAACGAGCTACAACTTTGGAAAAAGAACTTTTGTGAAGTTTCGACTTTTAGGAGGTCCCGCGATTGTCGGAAGCTGTGAGATGCTGCCGCTCAAAACATCAATTCTCGACACAGTCTGCAATGAAAGGATCACACCTCAGGCTACAAGTCGCGAAATTTCAGTCTGATTGAGGCCTCGCGGAGCTAACGTAACGAGCTACAACTTTGAAAAAGAACTTTTGTGAAGTTTCGACTTTTTGGAGGGTCCCGCGATTGTCGGAAGCTGTGAGATGCTGCCGCTCAAGAACATCAAATTCTCGACACAGTCTGCAATGAAAGGATCACACCTCAGGCTACAAGTCGCGAAATTTCAGTCTGATTGAGGCCTCGCGGAGCTAACGTAACGAGCTACCACTTTGAAAAAAACTTTTTGTGAAGTTTCGACTTTTTGGAGGGTCCCGCGATTGTCGGAAGCTGTGAGATGCCGCCGCTCAAAACATCAAATTCTCGACACAGTCTGCAATGAAAGGATCACACCTCAGGCTACAAGTCGCGAAATTTCAGTCTGATTGAGGCCTCGCGGAGCTAACGTAACGAGCTACAACTTTGAAAAAGAACTTTTGTGAAGTTTCGACTTTTTGGAGGGTCCCGCGATTGTCGGAAGCTGTGAGATGCGCCGCTCAAGAACATCAATTCTCGACACAGTCTGCAATGAAAGGATCACACCTCAGGCTACAAGTCGCGAAATTTCAGTCTGATTGAGGCCTCGCGGAGCTAACGTAACGAGCTACAACTTTGAAAAGAACTTTTGTGAAGTTTCGACTTTTTGGAGGGTCCCGCGATTGTCGGAAGCTGTGAGATGCTGCCGCTCAAGAACATCAAATTCTCGACACAGTCTGGAATGAAAGGATCACACCTCAGGCTACAGGTCGCGAAATTTCAGTCTGATTGAGGCCTCGCGGAGCTAACGTAACGAGTACAACTTTGAAAAAGAACTTTTGTGAAGTTTCGAATTTTTGGAGGGTCCCGCGATTGTCGTAAGCTATGAGATGCCGCCGCTCAAGAACATCAAATTCTCGACACAGTCTGGATGAAAGGATCACACCTCAGGCTACAAGTCGCGAAATTTCAGTCTGATTGAGGCCTCGCGGAGCTAACGTAACGAGCTACAACTTTGAAACAGGACTTTTGTGAAGTTTCGACTTTTTGGAGGGTCCCGCGATTGACGGAAGCTGTTAGATGCGGCCGCTCAATAACATCAAATTATCGACACAGTCTGCAATGAAAGGATCACACCTCAGGCTACAAGTCACGAAATTTCAGTCTGATTGAGGCCTCGCGGAGCTAATGTAACGAGCTACAACTTTGAAAAAGAACTTTTGTGAAGTTTCGACTTTTTGGAGGGTCCCGCGATTGTCGGAAGCTGTGAGATGCTGCCGCTCAAGAACATCAAATGCTCGACACAGTCTGCAATGAAAGGATCACACCTCAGGCTACAAGTCGCGAAATTTCAGTCTGATTGAGGCCTCGCGGAGCTAACGTAACGAGCTACCACTTTGAAAAAGAACTTTTGTGAAGTTTCGACTTTTTGGACGGTCCCGCGATTGTCGGAAGCTGTTAGATGCGGCCGCTCAAGAACATCAAATTCTCGACACAGTCTGCAATGAAAGGATCACACCTCAGGCTACAAGTCGCGAAATTTCAGTCTGATTGAGGCCTCGCGGAGCTAACGTAACAAGCTACAACTTTGAAAAAGAACTTTTGTGAAGTTTCGACTTTTTGGAGGGTCCCGCGATTGTCGGAAGCTGTGAGATGCCGCCGCTCAAGAACATCAAATTCTCGACACAGTCTGCAATGAAAGGATCACACCTCAGGCTACAAGTCGCGAAATTTCAGTCTGATTGAGGCCTCGCGGAGCTAACGTAACGAGCTACAACTTTGAAAAAGAACTTTTGTGAAGTTTGACTTTTTGGAGGGTCCCGCGATTGTCGGAAGCTGTGAGATGCTGCCGCTCAAGAACATCAAATTCTCGACACAGTCTGGAATGAAAGGATCACACGTCAGGCTACAGGTCGTGAAATTTCAGTCTGATTGAGGCCTCGCGGAGCTAATTTAACGAGATACCACTTTGAAAAAGAACTTTTGTGAAGTTTCAAATTTTTGGAGGGTCCCGCGATTGTCGGAAGCTATGAGATGCCGCCGCTCAAGAACATCAAATTCTTGACACAGTCTGTGATGAAAGGATCACACCTCAGGCTACAAGTCGCGAAATTTCAGTCTGATTGAGGCCTCGCGGAGCTAACGTAACGAGCTACAACTTTGAAACAGGACTTTTGTGAAGTTTCGACTTTTTGGAGGGTCCCGCGATTGTTGGAAGCTGTTAGATGCGGCCGCTCAATAACATCAAATTATCGACACAGTCTGCAATGAAAGGATCACACCTCAGGCTACAAGTCACGAAATTTCAGTCTGATTGAGGCCTCGCGGAGCTAATGTAACGAGCTACAACTTTGAAAAAGAACTTTTGTGAAGTTTCAACTTTTTGGAGGGTCCCGCGATTGTCGGAAGCTGTGAGATGCTGTCGCTCAAGAACATCAAATTCTCGACACAGTCTGCAATGAAAGGATCACACCTCAGGCTACAAGTCACGAAATTTCAGTCTGATTGAGGCCTCGCAGAGCTAACGTAACGAGCTACAACTTTGAAAAAGAACTTTTGTGAAGTTTCGACTTTTTGGAGGGTCCCGCGATTGTCGGAAGCTGTGAGATGCCGCCGCTCAAGAACATCAAATTCTCGACACAGTCTGCAATGAAAGGATCACACCTCAGGCTACAAGTCGCGAAATTTCTGTCTGATTGAGGCCTCGCGGAGCTAACGTAACGAGCTACAACTTTGAAACAGGACTTTTGTGAAGTTTCGACTTTTTGGAGGGTCCCGCGATTGTCGGAAGCTGTTAGATGCGGCCGCTCAATAACATCAAATTATCGACACAGTCTGCAATGAAAGGATCACACCTCAGGCTACAAGTCGCGAAATTTCAGTCTGATTGAGGCCTCGCGGAGCTAACGTAACGAGCTACCACTTTGAAAAAAAACTTTTGTGAAGTTTCGACTTTTAGGAAGGTCCCGTGATTGTCGGAAGCTGTGAGATGCCGCCGCTCAAAAACATCAAATTCTCGACACAGTCTGCAATGAAAGGATCACACCTCAGGCTACAAGTCGCGAAATTTCAGTCTGATTGAGGCCTCGCGGAGCTAACGTAACAAGCTACAACTTTGAAAAAGAACTTTTGTGAAGTTTCGACTTTTTGGAGGGTCCCGCGATTGTCGGAAGCTGTGAGATGCCGCCGCTCAAGAACATCAAATTCTCGACACAGTCTGCAATGAAAGGATCACACCTCAGGCTACAAGTCGCGAAATTTCAGTCTGATTGAGGCCTCGCGGAGCTAACGTAACAAGCTACAACTTTGAAAAAGAACTTTTGTGAAGTTTCGACTTTTTGGAGGGTCCCGCGATTGTCGGAAGCTGTGAGATGCCGCCGCTCAAGAACATCAAATTCTCGACACAGTCTGCAATGAAAGGATCACACCTCAGGCTACAAGTCGCGAAATTTCAGTCTGATTGAGGCCTCGCGGAGCTAACGTAACAAGCTACAACTTTGAAAAAGAACTTTTGTGAAGTTTCGACTTTTTGGAGGGTCCCGCGATTGTCGGAAGCTGTGAGATGCCGCCGCTCAAGAACATCAAATTCTCGACACAGTCTGCAATGAAAGGATCACACCTCAGGCTACAAGTCGCGAAATTTCAGTCTGATTGAGGCCTCGCGGAGCTAACGTAACGAGCTACAACTTTGAAAAAGAACTTTTGTGAAGTTTGACTTTTTGGAGGGTCCCGCGATTGTCGGAAGCTGTGAGATGCTGCCGCTCAAGAACATCAAATTCTCGACACAGTCTGGAATGAAAGGATCACACGTCAGGCTACAGGTCGCGAAATTTCAGTCTGATTGAGGCCTCGCGGAGCTAATTAACGAGATACCACTTTGAAAAAGAACTTTTGTGAAGTTTCAAATTTTTGGAGGGTCCCGCGATTGTCGGAAGCTATGAGATGCCGCCGCTCAAGAACATCAAATTCTTGACACAGTCTATGATGAAAGGATCACACCTCAGGCTACAAGTCGCGAAATTTCAGTCTGATTGAGGCCTCGCGGAGCTAACGTAACGAGCTACAACTCTGAAAAAGAACTTTTGTGAAGTTTCAACTTTTTGGAGGGTCCCGCGATTGTCGGAAGCTGTGAGATGCTGTCGCTCAAGAACATCAAATTCTCGACACAGTCTGCAATGAAAGGATCACACCTCAGGCTACAAGTCGCGAAATTTCAGTCTGATTGAGGCCTCGCGGAGCTAACGTAACGAGCTACCACTTTGAAAAAGAACTTTTGTGAAGTTTCGACTTTTTGGACGGTCCCGCGATTGTCGGAAGCTGTTAGATGCGGCCGCTCAAGAACATCAAATTCTCGACACAGTCTGCAATGAAAGGATCACACCTCAGGCTACAAGTCGCGAAATTTCAGTCTGATTGAGGCCTCGCGGAGCTAACGTAACAAGCTACAACTTTGAAAAAGAACTTTTGTGAAGTTTCGACTTTTTGGAGGGTCCCGCGATTGTCGGAAGCTGTGAGATGCCGCCGCTCAAGAACATCAAATTCTCGACACAGTCAGCAATGAAAGGATCACACCTCAGGCTACAAGTCGCGAAATTTCAGTCTGATTGAGGCCTCGCGGAGCTAACGTAACGAGCTACAACTTTGAAAAAGAACTTTTGTGAAGTTTGACTTTTTGGAGGGTCCCGCGATTGTCGGAAGCTGTGAGATGCTGCCGCTCAAGAACATCAAATTCTCGACACAGTCTGGAATGAAAGGATCACACGTCAGGCTACAGGTCGTGAAATTTCAGTCTGATTGAGGCCTCGCGGAGCTAATTTAACGAGATACCACTTTGAAAAAGAACTTTTGTGAAGTTTCAAATTTTTGGAGGGTCCCGCGATTGTCGGAAGCTGTTAGATGCGGCCGCTCAATAACATCAAATTATCGACACAGTCTGCAATGAAAGGATCACACCTCAGGCTACAAGTCACGAAATTTCAGTCTGATTGAGGCCTCGCGGAGCTAATGTAACGAGCTACAACTTTGAAAAAGAACTTTTGTGAAGTTTCAACTTTTTGGAGGGTCCCGCGATTGTCGGAAGCTGTGAGATGCTGTCGCTCAAGAACATCAAATGCTCGACACAGTCTGCAATGAAAGGATCACACCTCAGGCTACAAGTCGCGAAATTTCAGTCTGATTGAGGCCTCGCGGAGCTAACGTAACGAGCTACCACTTTGAAAAAGAACTTTTGTGAAGTTTCGACTTTTTGGACGGTCCCGCGATTGTCGGAAGCTGTTAGATGCGGCCGCTCAAGAACATCAAATTCTCGACACAGTCTGCAATGAAAGGATCACACCTCAGGCTACAAGTCGCGAAATTTCAGTCTGATTGAGGCCTCGCGGAGCTAACGTAACAAGCTACAACTTTGAAAAAGAACTTTTGTGAAGTTTCGACTTTTTGGAGGGTCCCGCGATTGTCGGAAGCTGTGAGATGCCGCCGCTCAAGAACATCAAATTCTCGACACAGTCTGCAATGAAAGGATCACACCTCAGGCTACAAGTCGCGAAATTTCAGTCTGATTGAGGCCTCGCGGAGCTAACGTAACGAGCTACAACTTTGAAAAAGAACTTTTGTGAAGTTTGACTTTTTGGAGGGTCCCGCGATTGTCGGAAGCTGTGAGATGCTGCCGCTCAAGAACATCAAATTCTCGACACAGTCTGTGATGAAAGGATCACACGTCAGGCTACAGGTCGTGAAATTTCAGTCTGATTGAGGCCTCGCGGAGCTAATTTAACGAGATACCACTTTGAAACAGAACTTTTGTGAAGTTTCAAATTTTTGGAGGGTCCCGCGATTGTCGGAAGCTATGAGATGCCGCCGCTCAAGAACATCAAATTCTTGACACAGTCTGTGATGAAAGGATCACACCTCAGGCTACAAGTCGCGAAATTTTAGTCTGATTGAGGCCTCGCGGAGCTAACGTAACGAGCTACAACTTTGAAACAGGACTTTTGTGAAGTTTCGACTTTTTGGAGGGTCCCGCGATTGTCGGAAGCTGTTAGATGCGGCCGCTCAATAACATCAAATTATCGACACAGTCTGCAATGAAAGGATCACACCTCAGGCTACAAGTCACGAAATTTCAGTCTGATTGAGGCCTCGCGGAGCTAATGTAACGAGCTACAACTTTGAAAAAGAACTTTTGTGAAGTTTCAACTTTTTGGAGGGTCCCGCGATTGTCGGAAGCTATGAGATGCCGCCGCTCAAGAACATCAAATTCTTGACACAGTCTGTGATGAAAGGATCACACCTCAGGCTACAAGTCGCGAAATTTTAGTCTGATTGAGGCCTCGCGGAGCTAACGTAACGAGCTACAACTTTGAAACAGGACTTTTGTGAAGTTTCGACTTTTTGGAGGGTCCCGCGATTGTCGGAAGCTGTTAGATGCGGCCGCTCAATAACATCAAATTATCGACACAGTCTGCAATGAAAGGATCACACCTCAGGCTACAAGTCACGAAATTTCAGTCTGATTGAGGCCTCGCGGAGCTAATGTAACGAGCTACAACTTTGAAAAAGAACTTTTGTGAAGTTTCTACTTTTTGGAGGGTCCCGCGATTGTCGGAAGCTGTGAGATGCTGTCGCTCAAGAACATCAAATTCTCGACACAGTCTGCAATGAAAGGATCACACCTCAGGCTACAAGTCGCGAAATTTCAGTCTGATTGAGGCCTCGCGGAGCTAACGTAACGAGCTACCACTTTGAAAAAGAACTTTTGTGAAGTTTCGACTTTTTGGAGGGTCCCGCGATTGTCGGAAGCTGTGAGATGCCGCCGCTCAAGAACATCAAATTCTCGACACAGTCTGCAATGAAAGGATCACACCTCAGGCTACAAGTCGCGAAATTTCAGTCTGATTGAGGCCTCGCGGAGCTAACGTAACGAGCTACAACTTTGAAAAAGAACTTTTGTGAAGTTTGACTTTTTGGAGGGTCCCGCGATTGTCGGAAGCTGTGAGATGCTGCCGCTCAAGAACATCAAATTCTCGACACAGTCTGTGATGAAAGGATCACACGTCAGGCTACAGGTCGTGAAATTTCAGTCTGATTGAGGCCTCGCGGAGCTAATTTAACGAGATACCACTTTGAAAAAGAACTTTTGTGAAGTTTCAAATTTTTGGAGGGTCCCGCGATTGTCGGAAGCTATGAGATGCCGCCGCTCAAGAACATCAAATTCTTGACACAGTCTGTGATGAAAGGATCACACCTCAGGCTACAAGTCGCGAAATTTTAGTCTGATTGAGGCCTCGCGGAGCTAACGTAACGAGCTACAACTTTGAAACAGGACTTTTGTGAAGTTTCGACTTTTTGGAGGGTCCCGCGATTGTCGGAAGCTGTTAGATGCGGCCGCTCAATAACATCAAATTATCGACACAGTCTGCAATGAAAGGATCACACCTCAGGCTACAAGTCACGAAATTTCAGTCTGATTGAGGCCTCGCGGAGCTAATGTAACGAGCTACAACTTTGAAAAAGAACTTTTGTGAAGTTTCAACTTTTTGGAGGGTCCCGCGATTGTCGGAAGCTGTGAGATGCTGTCGCTCAAGAACATCAAATTCTCGACACAGTCTGCAATGAAAGGATCACACCTCAGGCTACAAGTCGCGAAATTTCAGTCTGATTGAGGCCTCGCGGAGCTAACGTAACGAGCTACCACTTTGAAAAAGAACTTTTGTGAAGTTTCGACTTTTTGGACGGTCCCGCGATTGTCGGAAGCTGTTAGATGCGGCCGCTCAAGAACATCAAATTCTCGACACAGTCTGCAATGAAAGGATCACACCTCAGGCTACAAGTCGCGAAATTTCAGTCTGATTGAGGCCTCGCGGAGCTAACGTAACAAGCTACAACTTTGAAAAAGAACTTTTGTGAAGTTTCGACTTTTTGGAGGGTCCCGCGATTGTCGGAAGCTGTGAGATGCCGCCGCTCAAGAACATCAAATTCTCGACACAGTCAGTGTAACACCCCGATTTCGGTGGCGTCACTTTAGTAACCAAAAGAAAATACTTTAAGCGGAAAAACGTGAATTATTATTTTTTTTTTTGACAATATAACTAAAGACAGAAAGCAATAAAACTCCCCAACAAAAGAAAAAGGGAACTACTATACAACTATATATACATGCCCCGTGTCGGGTGACAGAAAAGAGTAACGCCCGAAGGCAATATGTACAGTCCAAAATAAAGATGCTGTGTCCGCAACACTAACCTACAAAAACTGAGAGCAAGTTGGCCCAGCGGCCTAAGAAAAGACCCCCTAAATCCAACCAGCTCTCTGTGATCTCCATAGGAAACCACACAAAAGCTACCGGTAGGAAAACTACCCGGTCCCCAAAAACGGAAGCATGACGGTCAGAGCATCGACACAACTCCTACACTATCCCTACCCGAGGAGCCCACACTAGCACTCGATCCTACATGCTAGCGCGGTCGTCATCCGAATCTGCATCCAGGACGACTAGGTCGGCGTACTCAACACTGCCCTCTCTGTCCACCCTAATGCGCTCCCGCACTGGTCTCTCGGGCTCGGGGCCCGGAACGAGATCCGCAACGACAGCAGCAGCAGTAGACGGACTAGACTCCGTCGAAGCCCCACCTACTGGCAACTCCTCAGAAGGGTCCTCATCATCTGGAGGAGATGGTGGCGGTGGAGGTACTCCCAAGCCGGGTCCACAGTGTACTCCTGGAGGCAGGTTGAAGCTCACTATGTGCCTCCTCATCACTCCCTCCGTCAAGCGTCCAAATCGGTCGACACGGTCCTCCATGATCCGACCGGTGTAGGTCGCACGGTGGCCCTCGGGATCGACCACCCATGCACCTGGGTCGTCTTGGTCAAGCATCTCGTACCTGGTCCCCCCTGACGGGCTGACCATGGTAAACCAATCCCCCATACTCATCTGACAAATGGCGTAGTCCGCCCAAACACACACAGCAGACGCGAGGGTCAACTCCAAAGAATTATATAATTAATAAAACCAGATATAATTATAGGATAATAAATACTAGCCTCTCAGGCTTATAAGTTTTGGGATAGCTTCCTAGGGTTGCATGTATCACAATAAATATAAAGAGCCATAAAAACAAGTAGCATGTCTCAAAAATAGGATAAACAGTTACCAATCACACTCAGCAACTAAGTTAGCATGTATGTTGCATGAAATGCAATGCTGGGTAACAAAATGCATTCCGGAAGAAGGATGGACATCAACGAGACGGCCCTAACACCAGCCACGGTGGGTACCTTCCTGCTCGCGTGTCTCTTACACCACACAAAAGTAGTCAGATCAGCAGTGAACCCGTAGGTCTGCCATTCCGTCTGCTACTGAGGACCACCGTAGTGTCCTAAATATGGAAATCCGGGTCTTATGACCATTTTGGAATCCACCGAGGTCCGGTATCACGCCGTGTATTAACCTCAAAATGAGTGCATGAATGCAAGTGATTAGCCAAACAACGTCTCCGACCTCACCCGACACGTCGCCACGTGTTCTAGATTAACTTAAAGTCTCTAAAAGAATACCCTAAGGTAAATGTCGATTCTGCGACAAAATACAATTAATCATAAACAAAAGAGTGCAACCACTCACGACAACTCTTCGAGTCATCAATGCTCTCACGAAGTCTCACGCTTCTGTGGAGTCTCACACATTCACAAAGTCTCACGCTTCAGTGAAGTTTTATGCTTTCACAAGGTCTCACGCCTCAGTGAATTTACACACTTGCACGAAGTCTCACGCTTCAATGAAGTTTCATGCTGTTCACGAGGTCTCACGCCTCAGTGAAGATCCATGCTTTCCACAAGGTCTCACGCCTCAGTGGAGTATCACGCATTCACAAGGTCTCACACCTCCGTGAAGCTTCTCGGCTCATCCCTTGGATGGCTAAACAAACTGCTCCCAGAGCGAATGAGTATCAACATACCCAAAACTCGAAATCTTCCCAACACTTGGATCCGACGACACTTCTCGTTTCCAAAACTAAACTTCAATCCAAAGCTTGCATCCGAGATTGTTATCTTTATTTAAAGGTTTAGAGGTTGTTTAATATCTTATGAATTTCTTTATAAAAATAGCTCTTTTTAGTCTTATCGTATTCCCTATGAGTTTCAAAGTTCCCATAAACCCAAGTAATTCCCTGAGAAGGTCTCGATCCATTGGAGCATGACAAGGTCCGAACTCCGTTCGTCCTTTTTTTTAAAATTCTCTCAAAATCTCATAAAAATTCGGCATGACCTGCCCGCAATCCTCACTTTTCAGAATCTCAGGTACAAGTGGAATAGCATCATTGAAACAGCTCAACCAAAAGACATAAACAGCATATTCCAACACATCCTAAGTTAACCATGTAGCACATAGCATGTGAATCATTTAGCACACAATATCATGGCATCAAGTACTCAACAAGTTCGGCCGAAGCCTCAGAAATCATTTCAGACATTTAGCAATTAGGTGCATAACACATAAATCAAGTCGAATTTCATCGACACCTAAAGCATTATCTAGTAATTCAGAGAGTAGCCCTCACCGGTGGGTCTTCCAGCTTCCTCCTCCAAATGTTCTTCAAGCTCTTCTCCTTGGTTTCTTGGAATCTCCTCAAACGAACCTTAAGCAAAAAAAATCACAGAAATCAACACCAAGAGTCAGAAACTCGGCAATCAAAGAGTCCTAGGGTTACACAGTACACTACTACCTCCGTGGTACAACAATCTAACGCGTTAAGACAAGTTTTCGAAAAATCGGATTCTCCTCCCCCCTTGATATAGCTCTCGGCCACTTTCCTTAATTGGGAGGGTCGATTTTTCTTCGATCAAACTTGGTTCCTAGGTTAACATAAGCCGTAACTAAGACGGTTCTAGGCTCGGAAAAATTTTCGGATCGAAAACTGATATAGGGGTAGTTTGGTCATTATTTTTAGCTCAGAATTTCAAAATTGGATTTTTGAAAAACAAATTGGATGGGGACGTCCACAACGACGTTTATGACGACAAATCCTACTAGCACTAAGCCAAGTCGATAGATTAGAGCGTAAAGGTTGCGACTTTGGCGAAAAATGGGTATTTAGGGTAGAAATTGATCCCGGCGGCAATTCGTCGACATATGACAAAATCTAATCCGCAGAACACGCTCAGGAGCATGCAGGGAAGAAGTTTAGACGCTGAAATCAACTGATTTGAACAGTTTTTCAAAAACCTCAAAATTTTGAACTCAGAAAGTCGCAGGAGAAATGGACAGAAACGACGATTCGAAGGAGAGTATAGATTACCTACCTCGAGGTCTTCGATTAGTGACGAACGGTGAAGCAAACGGGCAAGAAACGACGAAGATCCGGATCTCTCTCTCTCTCTAGAACTCGCGGCTTGGAGGGGTGGGGAAATGGGTTTTTGTGAAAAAAATCTAATTTTTCAACTATTTATAGGTTTTGGAAAAAACGAAAAAATGATTTTTTTGCGATTCCGATTTTTCCTGCGCGTTCCTCTGCGCATTCTAAGATAGGTTCTGGCGACAGAATTCCAGAACTCAAAATAGAATTCTTGGAATTAAACCAAAAGATCCAAAATCGGCATAAGTCGGTGTAAGTCGGTTTATCCCGAAAAACTACTTTTTGCAGTGATCGTCGGATGAGAAAACTTCCTTCTGAAGAAAGATTAGGAATGATGAGAGAAGTAGGAGAACGCGGGTGGAATCTTCATTTGAGTTTCCGGATAGAAAAAGTCTTCATCGTCTGTCGATCTTAGGTTTTCCGAACTATCAGGGATTCCGTTTCGGCAAACTTCCGAGAATTGGAATTTGACGTTCGTACATTCCAGGATTTCGCATCGAAATGGTTGTTTAAGGACGGAAAAGAGAAGTTCTAACATTTCTCTGAGGATTTTTGGAATTAGTTTCCATCGTGTCCTAAAGCGTAAATTAACTATTCACTAATACCTTCGACCTAGGATTAAGCGTATGTTAGTCGTGCTATAACTCTTTCGGTTTTTCGATACATTCTTGGACTTTTCCTGAACCTCTTTCCTTCCCAAATTTATCTTAATCAAATAACTTATTTATTTTATTCACTTATCCAAAACGTTAAAACTTGGGCCTTACATTACTACCCTCCAAAAAGAAAGTTTCGACCTCGAAACTTAAGGGTCAGTAAAAAGTTCTGGATACTGTTCCTTGATCTTTTCCTTCAGCTCCCACGTTGCATCACCGGTGTCCTTGTTCCAAATAACCTTCACTAACTCGATCTCTTTACCCCTCAACTGCTTTACCCTTGTGTCACCAATGCTGATTGGCGGTGTCTCGAAAGACAAGTTATCCTTCAACTCAATGTCATCCAGCTCGATGACGTGCGTCGGATCAGCAATATACTTCCGCAGTTGTGACACATGGAATACACCGTGAACGTTTGATAGAAAAGGCGGTAGTGCGATCTGGTAAGCTACCGGTCCTACACGACGAGTAATCTGATAAGGTCCAATGAACTTTGGCGTCAGCTTTCTTGACTTGATTGCTCGACCAACTCCTGTAGTCTGGGTAACTCGCAAAAACACATGATCCCCTTCTTCAAATTCCAGGGTTCTGCGCCTTTGATCTGCATAGCTCTTCTGTCTACTCTGAGAAGCCTTCATCTTTTCCCTGATCTGTTTAATCTTCTCAGTTGTCTGTTGCAGAAGTTCCGGTCCTACTAACAAATTCTCTCCATCCTGATACCAACATAAAGGTGTTCTACACTTGCGGCCATACAATGCCTCATACGGTGCCATACCTATGGTCGTATGGAAACTGTTGTTATATGTGAATTCAATCAGTGGCAATAGGGTGTCCCAACTGCCCTTATTGTCTAACACGCAAGCTCGTAGCAAATCCTCCAATGTTTGGATAGTTCTCTCAGTTTGCCCATCAGTCTGTGGATGATAAGCAGAGCTTAATCTCAGCCTCGTTCCCAAAGCCTCATGAAGAGCTCCCCACAGATGTGAAGTAAACTTCGGGTCTCTATCGGAAACGATACTTGTTGGCACTCCATGAAGTCGCACAATCTCAGCTATATAAATCTCTGATAGCTTGTCCACATTGTACGTAGTTCTCACCGGTATGAAGTGAGCCGACTTAGTCAGTCGATCCACGATTACCCAAATCGAGTCATATCCTCTTTGAGTTCTTGGTAACGCCACGACAAAATCCATCGATATGCTATCCCATTTCCATTGAGGTACATCCAAGCTTTGTAGCATACCCGCAGATTTCTGATGTTCCACCTTCGCCTTTTGACAGGTCAAACATGCAGCTACGTATTCTGCCACTTGTCTTTTCATTCCTGGCCACCAAAAATTCACCTTCAAGTCCTGGTGCATCTTTTTCATTCCAGGGTGAATGCTCAGCTTACTTTTGTGACCTTCGTCCAGTATCAACCTCCTTAAGTCAGGGTTGTTGGGTACGCAAACTCTATCCTTACACCGTAGGATATTGTCACTTCCTACCTTAAATTCCGGGTCCTTACCCTGAATTACCAAATTCTTTTTTCCGAGTAAAAATTCATCTTGTAACTGTTGGTCTCGGATTTCTTCCATCAATCCATTGGTAATCCTGATCATCCCGAACCTCAGTTCTCCCTCGGATACTCTTACGTCCAAACTCAAATCTCGGAATTGTTCCAGCAGTTGTAGCTCCTTCACCATCATTGACGAGATATGCATTTTCCTGCTCAATGCATCAGCAACAACATTAGCTTTTCCAGGATGATACTGTAAGGTAAAATCGTAATCCTTGAGAAACTCCATCCAACGTCGTTGTCTCATGTTCAACTCCTTCTGGTCAAACAAGTACTTCAAGCTCTTGTGATCGCTAAATATGGTGAAATTGCATCCATATAAGTGATGTCTCCAGATCTTCAACGAAAACACAATGGCAGCAAGTTCTAAGTCATGAGTCGGATAGTTCTTCTCATGAGTCTTCAGTTGTCGTGAAGCATAAGCCACCACTTTCCGATGCTGCATCAGCACACATCCCAAACCTTGATGCGAAGCATCACAGTACACTTCATACGGTTCCTCTGGTTGCGGTAAGACGAGTACAGGTGACGTCGTCAAACGTTCCTTCATTGTCTGAAAACTAGTTTCGCACGCTTCGGTCCATGCAAAAGGTTGATCCTTTCTCGTAAGTTGAGTCAAGGGTCCAACGATCTTGGCGAAATTCTCAATGAAGCGACGATAGTACCCCGCCAAACCGACAAAACTCCTGATCTCAGTCACGGTCTTTGGCCGTTCCCATGACAACACCGTCTCTACCTTTGCTGGATCCACAGCTATACCTTCTTTAGAAATCACATGGCCCAAGAATTTTACCTCTTCGAGCCAAAATTCACACTTAGAAGGGTTGGCGTACAACTTTGTCTCTCTCAACACTTGTAAAACCTGACGCAAGTGCCCTTCATGATCTTCAGCGTTCTTTGAGTAGATCAGAATGTCGTCGATAAACACCACGACGAATCGATCCAAGAACGGATGGAATGTCCTGTTCATGTAATCCATGAAGATAGCAGGTGCGTTTGTCACCCCAAATGGCATCACTAGATACTCATAGTGTCCATAACGAGTCCGGAATGCCGTCTTCTGGATATCCTCAGTCTTTACTCTAATTTGATGGTAACCCGACTTCAGGTCTATCTTTGAGAATATCGCAGCTCCTCGTAGTTGATCCATCAAATCATCAATTCTGGGTAGCGGATACCTATTCTTGACGGTTACTTTGTTCAGTTGTCGATAGTCGACACAAAGTCTAGATTTCCCATCCTTCTTCTTCACCAATAAGACGGGTGCTCCCCAAGGTGAAACGCTTGGTCGGATGAATCCTTTCGACAGAAGATCCTCAAGTTGAGACTTCAACTCCACCAATTCCGCAGGTGCCATCCGATATGGTGCAATCGAAATCGGTCCTGTTCCCGGTACGATGTCAATAGCAAACTCAATGTCGCGTACAGGCGGCAAACCAGGTACATCGACAGGAAAAACATCCGCGAAGTCCCTCACAACTGGAATATTACTCACTTCCGAATTTCCTTTACTCTCCAAGCTCAACAAAACTGAATACTCTTGAGATCCTTCATTCAGAGAGACATTAATATGATTGGCGGATAGATACTCGGAAAGGTCCGAGTCAGGAAATACCACTCTCTTTCGGCTACAGTCCAGAAGACAATGGTAGTGAGACAACCAGTCCATCCCTAGGATAACATCTAGGTTCTTGAGAGTTAGGCACACTAGGTTAGCATGGTAAACTTTATCCCTATAGGTTACTGGGCAATACATGCATGCAGTATTGGCAAGCAGAGTTTTGGCAGGTGTGGTAACTATAAGATCGAAACTCAAAGCAGTAACGGGAAGTTTTAATCTAGTAGCACATTCCCTAGAGATAAAAGAGTGCGTTGCTCCGGAATCAAAAAGTACAGTTAGGAGATTACCGTCAATCTCGCAACCTCCCCTGATCAGACCATCAACATCTTCAGCTTCTTCACCATCCATGGTGTAGACTCTTGCCTTGGCAGCAGGACGCTTCCCACGAGCAGTGTTTACAGCGGGTTCTGTCTTAGGTGCTCTGCATTGAGCAGCAGTATGCCCCAACTTGTTACAGTTAAAGCATTTGGGCCTCATGTCAGTACAAGCATTGGCATAGTGCCCAGGCTGCCCACATCTGTAGCAGGTCATCTCCCTGTTCCCAGTCTGACCTCCAGAACCTCCAGCAGTACCCACCATGGGCCTATAAGATCCTGAAGCAATTCCTCTACCTGCAGGACGTTGATACGGCTTCCTACTCTGAAATCTCCCTCTGCCTTGAAAATTTTGAGAGCCCGACCTCATCGGCCCTCCTGTCCCAACACGGTTCAGTCTCCTGTTCTTCATTATCTCCACCTCAGTGGCTTTCTCAACCAAAGTCTGAAAACGAGTGATCCCCAACGGTTTCACCGAGTCTTCAATATCGGGCCTCAGCCCATTCACAAAGCGCTTGCACATGTAGGGTTCATCGACCCCATTGCGGAAGAATCGAAAGTGCTTGGCCAACGATTCCAGCTTGGCAGCATATTCCGGGATGGACATGCTACCCTGACGAAGTGTCAGGAATTGCGACTCACGCTCGTCCCGAGCACTATCTGGAAAATACTTTTCCAGAAAAGCAGCACGAAACGAAACCCAGTTCACTTCCAAGTTGTTTGCTTCCATCATTCCTCTGGCGCCTCTCCACCAGTACTCAGCATCACCCAACAATAGAAAGGTTGCCATTCCCACCTTGGCCCCCTCAGCAGTCTGCAATACACCGAAGATCTTTTCAATCTCCTGGATCCAGAGATCCGCTTTGTCCGGGTCCGTACCCCCCGAGAACTTAGGTGGATCCTGTCTCCTAAAATCATTCAGGCCTCTGTTCTGATCCATTGTCACTTCCCTCTGGCGTTGGTGCTGATCACGTGCCTCCTCAGCAGCACGCCTCATAGCATTATCGTTTGCCTGTGCAGTCACAGCTTGGGCCATAGTGGCCATCATCTCAGCTAGTTGGTTAGCGTTCACCATGTTCTGCTAAATTAACAACCAGTTAGTGCTCATCATAAGATAGCATCCAAAATAACTATACAATATGATTAAGCAATAACTTCAAACAATTCTAAGCGAAAAATCGCTTGGCAGACAATCAATTTTTACTCTTCGCAGAGTCACACAACCTAGCACAGAAGACCTATTCCCCAAAGACTCCCGAAAGACTCGACTAAGCTCTGATACCACAAATGTAACACCCCGATTTCGGTGGCGTCACTTTAGTAACCAAAAGAAAATACTTTAAGCGGAAAAACGTGAATTATTTTTTTTTTGACAATATAACTAAAGACAGAAAGCAATAAAACTCCCCAACAAAAGAAAAAGGAACTACTATACAACTATATATACATGCCCCGTGTCGGGTGACAGAAAAGAGTAACGCCCGAAGGCAATATGTACAGTCCAAAATAAAGATGCTGTGTCCGCAACACTAACCTACAAAAACTGAGAGCAAGTTGGCCCAGCGGCCTAAGAAAAGACCCCCTAAATCCAACCAGCTCTCTGTGATCTCCATAGGAAACCACACAAAAGCTACCGGTAGGAAAACTACCCGGTCCCCAAAAACGGAAGCATGACGGTCAGAGCATCGACACAACTCCTACACTATCCCTACCCGAGGAGCCCACACTAGCACTCGATCCTACATGCTAGCGCGGTCGTCATCCGAATCTGCATCCAGGACGACTAGGTCGGCGTACTCAACACTGCCCTCTCTGTCCACCCTAATGCGCTCCCGCACTGGTCTCTCGGGCTCGGGGCCCGGAACGAGATCCGCAACGACAGCAGCAGCAGTAGACGGACTAGACTCCGTCGAAGCCCCACCTACTGGCAACTCCTCAGAAGGGTCCTCATCATCTGGAGGAGATGGTGGCGGTGGAGGTACTCCCAAGCCGGGTCCACAGTGTACTCCTGGAGGCAGGTTGAAGCTCACTATGTGCCTCCTCATCACTCCCTCCGTCAAGCGTCCAAATCGGTCGACACGGTCCTCCATGATCCGACCGGTGTAGGTCGCACGGTGGCCCTCGGGATCGACCACCCATGCACCTGGGTCGTCTTGGTCAAGCATCTCGTACCTGGTCCCCCCTGACGGGCTGACCATGGTAAACCAATCCCCCATACTCATCTGACAAATGGCGTAGTCCGCCCAAACACACACAGCAGACGCGAGGGTCAACTCCAAAGAATTATATAATTAATAAAACCAGATATAATTATAGGATAATAAATACTAGCCTCTCAGGCTTATAAGTTTTGGGATAGCTTCCTAGGGTTGCATGTATCACAATAAATATAAAGAGCCATAAAAACAAGTAGCATGTCTCAAAAATAGGATAAACAGTTACCAATCACACTCAGCAACTAAGTTAGCATGTATGTTGCATGAAATGCAATGCTGGGTAACAAAATGCATTCCGGAAGAAGGATGGACATCAACGAGACGGCCCTAACACCAGCCACGGTGGGTACCTTCCTGCTCGCGTGTCTCTTACACCACACAAAAGTAGTCAGATCAGCAGTGAACCCGTAGGTCTGCCATTCCGTCTGCTACTGAGGACCACCGTAGTGTCCTAAATATGGAAATCCGGGTCTTATGACCATTTTGGAATCCACCGAGGTCCGGTATCACGCCGTGTATTAACCTCAAAATGAGTGCATGAATGCAAGTGATTAGCCAAACAACGTCTCCGACCTCACCCGACACGTCGCCACGTGTTCTAGATTAACTTAAAGTCTCTAAAAGAATACCCTAAGGTAAATGTCGATTCTGCGACAAAATACAATTAATCATAAACAAAAGAGTGCAACCACTCACGACAACTCTTCGAGTCATCAATGCTCTCACGAAGTCTCACGCTTCTGTGGAGTCTCACACATTCACAAAGTCTCACGCTTCAGTGAAGTTTTATGCTTTCACAAGGTCTCACGCCTCAGTGAATTTACACACTTGCACGAAGTCTCACGCTTCAATGAAGTTTCATGCTGTTCACGAGGTCTCACGCCTCAGTGAAGATCCATGCTTTCCACAAGGTCTCACGCCTCAGTGGAGTATCACGCATTCACAAGGTCTCACACCTCCGTGAAGCTTCTCGGCTCATCCCTTGGATGGCTAAACAAACTGCTCCCAGAGCGAATGAGTATCAACATACCCAAAACTCGAAATCTTCCCAACACTTGGATCCGACGACACTTCTCGTTTCCAAAACTAAACTTCAATCCAAAGCTTGCATCCGAGATTGTTATCTTTATTTAAAGGTTTAGAGGTTGTTTAATATCTTATGAATTTCTTTATAAAAATAGCTCTTTTTAGTCTTATCGTATTCCCTATGAGTTTCAAAGTTCCCATAAACCCAAGTAATTCCCTGAGAAGGTCTCGATCCATTGGAGCATGACAAGGTCCGAACTCCGTTCGTCCTTTTTTTAAAATTCTCTCAAAATCTCATAAAAATTCGGCATGACCTGCCCGCAATCCTCACTTTTCAGAATCTCAGGTACAAGTGGAATAGCATCATTGAAACAGCTCAACCAAAAGACATAAACAGCATATTCCAACACATCCTAAGTTAACCATGTAGCACATAGCATGTGAATCATTTAGCACACAATATCATGGCATCAAGTACTCAACAAGTTCGGCCGAAGCCTCAGAAATCATTTCAGACATTTAGCAATTAGGTGCATAACACATAAATCAAGTCGAATTTCATCGACACCTAAAGCATTATCTAGTAATTCAGAGAGTAGCCCTCACCGGTGGGTCTTCCAGCTTCCTCCTCCAAATGTTCTTCAAGCTCTTCTCCTTGGTTTCTTGGAATCTCCTCAAACGAACCTTAAGCAAAAAATCACAGAAATCAACACCAAGAGTCAGAAACTCGCAATCAAAGAGTCCTAGGGTTACACAGTACACTACTACCTCCGTGGTACACAATCTAACGCGTTAAGACAAGTTTTCGAAAAATCGGATTCTCCTCCCCCCTTGATATAGCTCTCGGCCACTTTCCTTAATTGGGAGGGTCGATTTTTCTTCGATCAAACTTGGTTCCTAGGTTAACATAAGCCGTAACTAAGACGGTTCTAGGCTCGGAAAAATTTTCGGATCGAAAACTGATATAGGGGTAGTTTGGTCATTATTTTTAGCTCAGAATTTCAAAATTGGATTTTTGAAAAACAAATTGGATGGGGACGTCCACAACGACGTTTATGACGACAAATCCTACTAGCACTAAGCCAAGTCGATAGATTAGAGCGTAAAGGTTGCGACTTTGGCGAAAAATGGGTATTTAGGGTAGAAATTGATCCCGGCGGCAATTCGTCGACATATGACAAAATCTAATCCGCAGAACACGCTCAGGAGCATGCAGGGAAGAAGTTTAGACGCTGAAATCAACTGATTTGAACAGTTTTTCAAAAACCTCAAAATTTTGAACTCAGAAAGTCGCAGGAGAAATGGACAGAAACGACGATTCGAAGGAGAGTATAGATTACCTACCTCGAGGTCTTCGATTAGTGACGAACGGTGAAGCAAACGGGCAAGAAACGACGAAGATCCGGATCTCTCTCTCTCTCTAGAACTCGCGGCTTGGAGGGGTGGGGAAATGGGTTTTTGTGAAAAAAATCTAATTTTTCAACTATTTATAGGTTTTGGAAAAAACGAAAAAATGATTTTTTTGCGATTCCGATTTTTCCTGCGCGTTCCTCTGCGCATTCTAAGATAGGTTCTGGCGACAGAATTCCAGAACTCAAAATAGAATTCTTGGAATTAAACCAAAAGATCCAAAATCGGCATAAGTCGGTGTAAGTCGGTTTATCCCGAAAAACTACTTTTTGCAGTGATCGTCGGATGAGAAAACTTCCTTCTGAAGAAAGATTAGGAATGATGAGAGAAGTAGGAGAACGCGGGTGGAATCTTCATTTGAGTTTCCGGATAGAAAAAGTCTTCATCGTCTGTCGATCTTAGGTTTTCCGAACTATCAGGGATTCCGTTTCGGCAAACTTCCGAGAATTGGAATTTGACGTTCGTACATTCCAGGATTTCGCATCGAAATGGTTGTTTAAGGACGGAAAAGAGAAGTTCTAACATTTCTCTGAGGATTTTTGGAATTAGTTTCCATCGTGTCCTAAAGCGTAAATTAACTATTCACTAATACCTTCGACCTAGGATTAAGCGTATGTTAGTCGTGCTATAACTCTTTCGGTTTTTCGATACATTCTTGGACTTTTCCTGAACCTCTTTCCTTCCCAAATTTATCTTAATCAAATAACTTATTTATTTTATTCACTTATCCAAAACGTTAAAACTTGGGCCTTACAGTCAGCAATGAAAGGATCACACCTCAGGCTACAAGTCGCGAAATTTCAGTCTGATTGAGGCCTCGCGGAGCTAACGTAACGAGCTACAACTTTGAAAAAGAACTTTTGTGAAGTTTGACTTTTTGGAGGGTCCCGCGATTGTCGGAAGCTGTGAGATGCTGCCGCTCAAGAACATCAAATTCTCGACACAGTCTGGAATGAAAGGATCACACGTCAGGCTACAGGTCGTGAAATTTCAGTCTGATTGAGGCCTCGCGGAGCTAATTTAACGAGATACCACTTTGAAAAAGAACTTTTGTGAAGTTTCAAATTTTTGGAGGGTCCCGCGATTGTCGGAAGCTGTTAGATGCGGCCGCTCAATAACATCAAATTATCGACACAGTCTGCAATGAAAGGATCACACCTCAGGCTACAAGTCACGAAATTTCAGTCTGATTGAGGCCTCGCGGAGCTAATGTAACGAGCTACAACTTTGAAAAAGAACTTTTGTGAAGTTTCAACTTTTTGGAGGGTCCCGCGATTGTCGGAAGCTGTGAGATGCTGTCGCTCAAGAACATCAAATGCTCGACACAGTCTGCAATGAAAGGATCACACCTCAGGCTACAAGTCGCGAAATTTCAGTCTGATTGAGGCCTCGCGGAGCTAACGTAACGAGCTACCACTTTGAAAAAGAACTTTTGTGAAGTTTAGACTTTTTGGACGGTCCCGCGATTGTCGGAAGCTGTTAGATGCGGCCGCTCAAGAACATCAAATTCTCGACACAGTCTGCAATGAAAGGATCACACCTCAGGCTACAAGTCGCGAAATTTCAGTCTGATTGAGGCCTCGCGGAGCTAACGTAACAAGCTACAACTTTGAAAAGAACTTTTGTGAAGTTTCGACTTTTTGGAGGGTCCCGCGATTGTCGGAAGCTGTGAGATGCCGCCGCTCAAGAACATCAAATTCTCGACACAGTCTGCAATGAAAGGATCACACCTCAGGCTACAAGTCGCGAAATTTCAGTCTGATTGAGGCCTCGCGGAGCTAACGTAACGAGCTACAACTTTGAAAAAGAACTTTTGTGAAGTTTGACTTTTTGGAGGGTCCCGCGATTGTCGGAAGCTGTGAGATGCTGCCGCTCAAGAACATCAAATTCTCGACACAGTCTGTGATGAAAGGATCACACGTCAGGCTACAGGTCGTGAAATTTCAGTCTGATTGAGGCCTCGCGGAGCTAATTTAACGAGATACCACTTTGAAAAAGAACTTTTGTGAAGTTTCAAATTTTTGGAGGGTCCCGCGATTGTCGGAAGCTATGAGATGCCGCCGCTCAAGAACATCAAATTCTTGACACAGTCTGTGATGAAAGGATCACACCTCAGGCTACAAGTCGCGAAATTTCAGTCTGATTGAGGCCTCGCGGAGCTAACGTAACGAGCTACAACTTTGAAACAGGACTTTTGTGAAGTTTCGACTTTTTGGAGGGTCCCGCGATTGTCGGAAGCTGTTAGATGCGGCCGCTCAATAACATCAAATTATCGACACAGTCTGCAATGAAAGGATCACACCTCAGGCTACAAGTCACGAAATTTCAGTCTGATTGAGGCCTCGCGGAGCTAATGTAACGAGCTACAACTTTGAAAAAGAACTTTTGTGAAGTTTCAACTTTTTCGAGGGTCCCGCGATTGTCGGAAGCTGTGAGATGCTGTCGCTCAAGAACATCAAATTCTCGACACAGTCTGCAATGAAAGGATCACACCTCAGGCTACAAGTCACGAAATTTCAGTCTGATTGAGGCCTCGCAGAGCTAACGTAACGAGCTACAACTTTGAAAAAGAACTTTTGTGAAGTTTCGACTTTTTGGAGGGTCCCGCGATTGTCGGAAGCTGTGAGATGCTGTCGCTCAAGAACATCAAATTCTCGACACAGTCTGCAATGAAAGGATCACACCTCAGGCTACAAGTCACGAAATTTCAGTCTGATTGAGGCCTCGCAGAGCTAACGTAACGAGCTACAACTTTGAAAAAGAACTTTTGTGAAGTTTCGACTTTTTGGAGGGTCCCACGATTGTCGGAAGCTGTGAGATGCCGCCGCTCAAGAACATCAAATTCTCGACACAGTCTGCAATGAAAGGATCACACCTCAGGCAACAAGTCACGAAATTTCAGTCTGATTGAGGCCTCGCAGAGCTAACGTAACGAGCTACAACTTTGAAAAAGAACTTTTGTGAAGTTTCGACTTTTTGGAGGGTCCCGCGATTGTCGGAAGCTGTGAGATGCCGCCGCTCAAGAACATCAAATTCTCGACACAGTCAGCAATGAAAGGATCACACCTCAGGCTACAAGTCGCGAAATTTCAGTCTGATTGAGGCCTCGCGGAGCTAACGTAACGAGCTACAACTTTGAAACAGGACTTTTGTGAAGTTTCGACTTTTTGGAGGGTCCCGCGATTGTCGGAAGCTGTTAGATGCGGCCGCTCAATAACATCAAATTATCGACACAGTCTGCAATGAAAGGATCACACCTCAGTCTACAAGTCACGAAATTTCAGTCTGATTGAGGCCTCGCGGAGCTAATGTAACGAGCTACAACTTTGAAAAAGAACTTTTGTGAAGTTTCAACTTTTTGGAGGGTCCCGCGATTGTCGGAAGCTGTGAGATGCTGTCGCTCAAGAACATCAAATTCTCGACACAGTCTGGAATGAAAGGATCACACGTCAGGCTACAAGTCACGAAATTTCAGTCTGATTGAGGCCTCGCAGAGCTAACGTAACGAGCTACAACTTTGAAAAAGAACTTTTGTGAAGTTTGACTTTTTGGAGGGTCCCGCGATTGTCGGAAGCTGTGAGATGCTGCCGCTCAAGAACATCAAATTCTCGACACAGTCTGGAATGAAAGGATCACACGTCAGGCTACAGGTCGTGAAATTTCAGTCTGATTGAGGCCTCGCGGAGCTAATTTAACGAGATACCACTTTGAAAAAGAACTTTTGTGAAGTTTCGAATTTTTGGAGGGTCCCGCGATTGTCGGAAGCTATGAGATGCCGCCGCTCAAGAACATCAAATTCTTGACACAGTCTGTGATGAAAGGATCACACCTCAGGCTACAAGTCGCGAAATTTCAGTCTGATTGAGGCCTCGCGGAGCTAACGTAACGAGCTACAACTTTGAAACAGGACTTTTGTGAAGTTTCGACTTTTTGGAGGGTCCCGCGATTGTCGGAAGCTGTTAGATGCGGCCGCTCAATAACATCAAATTATCGACACAGTCTGCAATGAAAGGATCACACCTCAGGCTACAAGTCACGAAATTTCAGTCTGATTGAGGCCTCGCGGAGCTAATGTAACGAGCTACAACTTTGAAAAAGAACTTTTGTGAAGTTTCAACTTTTTGGAGGGTCCCGCGATTGTCGGAAGCTGTGAGATGCTGTCGCTCAAGAACATCAAATTCTCGACACAGTCTGCAATGAAAGGATCACACCTCAGGCTACAAGTCGCGAAATTTCAGTCTGATTGAGGCCTCGCAGAGCTAACGTAACGAGCTACAACTTTGAAAAAGAACTTTTGTGAAGTTTCGACTTTTTGGAGGGTCCCGCGATTGTCGGAAGCTGTGAGATGCCGCCGCTCAAGAACATCAAATTCTCGACACAGTCTGCAATGAAAGGATCACACCTCAGGCTACAAGTCACGAAATTTCAGTCTGATTGAGGCCTCGCAGAGCTAACGTAACGAGCTACAACTTTGAAAAAGAACTTTTGTGAAGTTTCGACTTTTTGGAGGGTCCCGCGATTGTCGGAAGCTGTGAGATGCCGCCGCTCAAGAACATCAAATTCTCGACACAGTCTGCAATGAAAGGATCACACCTCAGGCTACAAGTCGCGAAATTTCAGTCTGATTGAGGCCTCGCGGAGCTAACGTAACGAGCTACAACTTTGAAAAAGAACTTTTGTGAAGTTTCAACTTTTTGGAGGGTCCCGCGATTGTCGGAAGCTGTGAGATGCTGCCGCTCAAGAACATCAATTCTCGACACAGTCTGGAATGAAAGGATCACACGTCAGGCTACAGGTCGCGAAATTTCAGTCTGATTGAGTCCTCGCGGAGCTAATTTAACGAGCTACCACTTTGAAAAAGAACTTTTGTGAAGTTTCAACTTTTTGGAGGGTCCCGTGATTGTCGGAAGCTGTGAGATGCGGCGCTCAAGAACATCAAATTCTCGACACAGTCTGTGATGAAAGGATCACACCTCAGGCTACAAGTCGCGAAATTTCATTCTGATTGAGGCCTCGCGGAGCTAACGTAACGAGCTACAACTTTGAAACAGGACTTTTGTGAAGTTTCGACTTTTTGGAGGGTCCCGCGATTGTCGGAAGCTGTTAGATGCGGCCGCTCAATAACATCAAATTATCGACACAGTCTGCAATGAAAGGATCACACCTCAGGCTACAAGTCACGAAATTTCAGTCTGATTGAGGCCTCGCGGAGCTAATGTAACGAGCTACAACTTTGAAAAAGATTTTTTGTGAAGTTTCAACTTTTTGGAGGGTCCCGCGATTGTCGGAAGCTGTGAGATGCTGTCGCTCAAGAACATCAAATTCTCGACACAGTCTGCAATGAAAGGATCACACCTCAGGCTACAAGTCGCGAAATTTCAGTCTGATTGAGGCCTCGCGGAGCTAACGTAACGAGCTACCACTTTGAAAAAGAACTTTTGTGAAGTTTCGACTTTTTGGACGGTCCCGCGATTGTCGGAAGCTGTTAGATGCGGCCGCTCAAGAACATCAAATTCTCGACACAGTCTGCAATGAAAGGATCACACCTCAGGCTACAAGTCGCGAAATTTCAGTCTGATTGAGGCCTCGCGGAGCTAACGTAACGAGCTACAATTTTGAAAAAGAACTTTTGTGAAGTTTCGACTTTTTGGAGGGTCCCGCGATTGTCGGAAGCTGTGAGATGCCGCCGCTCAAGAACATCAAATTCTCGACACAGTCTGCAATGAAAGGATCACACCTCAGGCTACAAGTCGCGAAATTTCAGTCTGATTGAGGCCGCGCGGAGCTAACGTAACGAGCTACAACTTTGAAAAAGAACTTTTGTGAAGTTTCGACTTTTTGGAGGGTCCCGCGATTGTCGGAAGCTGTGAGATGCTGCCGCTCAAGAACATCAAATTCTCGACACAGTCTGGAATGAAAGGATCACACGTCAGGCTACAGGTCGCGAAATTCAGTCTGATTGAGGCCTCACGGAGCTAATTTAACGAGCTACCACTTTGAAAAAGAACTTTTGTGAAGTTTCAAATTTTTGGAGGGTCCCGCGATTGTCGGAAGCTATGAGATGCCGCCGCTCAAGAACATCAAATTCTCGACACAGTCTGGATGAAAGGATCACACCTCAGGCTACAAGTCGCGAAATTTCAGTCTGATTGAGGCCTCGCGGAGCTAACGTAACGAGCTACAATTTGAAACAGGACTTTTGTGAAGTTTCGACTTTTTGGAGGGTCCCGCGATTGTCGGAAGCTGTTAGATGCGGCCGCTCAATAACATCAAATTATCGACACAGTCTGCAATGAAAGGATCACACCTCAGTCTACAAGTCACGAAATTTCAGTCTGATTGAGGCCTCGCGGAGCTAATGTAACGAGCTACAACTTTGAAAAAGAACTTTTGTGAAGTTTCAACTTTTTGGAGGGTCCCGCGATTGTCGGAAGCTGTGAGATGCTGTCGCTCAAGAACATCAAATTCTCGACACAGTCTGGAATGAAAGGATCACACGTCAGGCTACAAGTCACGAAATTTCAGTCTGATTGAGGCCTCGCAGAGCTAACGTAACGAGCTACCACTTTGAAAAAGAACTTTTGTGAAGTTTCAACTTTTTGGAGGGTCCCGTGATTGTCGGAAGCTGTGAGATGCCGCCACTCAAGAACATCAAATTCTCGACACAGTCTGCAATGAAAGGATCACACCTCAGGCTACAAGTCGCGAAATTTCAGTCTGATTGAGGCCTCGCGGAGCTAACGTAACGAGCTACAACTTTGAAAAAGAACTTTTGTGAAGTTTCAACTTTTTGGAGGGTCCCGCGATTGTCGGAAGCTGTGAGATGCTGTCGCTCAAGAACATCAAATTCTCGACACAGTCTGCAATGAAAGGATCACACCTCAGGCTACAAGTCGCGAAATTTCAGTCTGATTGAGGCCTCGCGGAGCTAATGTAACGAGCTACAACTTTGAAAAAGAACTTTTGTGAAGTTTCAACTTTTTGGAGGGTCCCGCGATTGTCGGAAGCTGTGAGATGCTGTCGCTCAACAACATCAAATTCTCGACACAGTCTGCAATGAAAGGATCACACCTCAGGCTACAAGTCGCGAAATTTCAGTCTGATTGAGGCCTCGCGGAGCTAACGTAACGAGCTACAACTTTGAAACAGGACTTTTGTGAAGTTTCGACTTTTTGGAGGGTCCCGCGATTGTCGGAAGCTGTTAGATGCGGCCGCTCAATAACATCAAATTATCGACACAGTCTGCAATAAAGGATCACACCTCAGGCTACAAGTCACGAAATTTCAGTCTGATTGAGGCCTCGCGGAGCTAATGTAACGAGCTACAACTTTGAAAAAGAACTTTTGTGAAGTTTCAACTTTTTGGAGGGTCCCGCGATTGTCGGAAGCTGTGAGATGCTGTCGCTCAAGAACATCAAATTCTCGACACAGTCTGCAATGAAAGGATCACACCTCAGGCTACAAGTCGCGAAATTTCAGTCTGATTGAGGCCTCGCGGAGCTAACGTAACGAGCTACCACTTTGAAAAAGAACTTTTGTGAAGTTTCGACTTTTTGGACGGTCCCGCGATTGTCGGAAGCTGTTAGATGCGGCCGCTCAAGAACATCAAATTCTCGACACAGTCTGCAATGAAAGGATCACACCTCAGGCTACAAGTCGCGAAATTTCAGTCTGATTGAGGCCTCGCGGAGCTAACGTAACGAGCTACAACTTTGAAAAAGAACTTTTGTGAAGTTTCGACTTTTTGGAGGGTCCCGCGATTGTCGGAAGCTGTGAGATGCCGCCGCTCAAGAACATCAAATTCTCGACACAGTCTGCAATGAAAGGATCACACCTCAGGCTACAAGTCGCGAAATTTCAGTCTGATTGAGGCCTCGCGGAGCTAACGTAACGAGCTACCACTTTGAAAAAGAACTTTTGTGAAGTTTCGACTTTTTGGACGGTCCCGCGATTGTCGGAAGCTGTTAGATGCGGCCGCTCAAGAACATCAAATTCTCGACACAGTCTGCAATGAAAGGATCACACCTCAGGCTACAAGTCGCGAAATTTCAGTCTGATTGAGGCCTCGCGGAGCTAACGTAACGAGCTACAACTTTGAAAAAGAACTTTTGTGAAGTTTCGACTTTTTGGAGGTCCCGCGATTGTCGGAAGCTGTGAGATGCCGCCGCTCAAGAACATCAAATTCTCGACACAGTCTGCAATGAAAGGATCACACCTCAGGCTACAAGTCGCGAAATTTCAGTCTGATTGAGGCCTCGCGGAGCTAACGTAACGAGCTACAACTTTGAAAAAGAACTTTTGTGAAGTTTCGACTTTTTGGAGGGTCCCGCGATTGTCGGAAGCTGTGAGATGCTGCCGCTCAAGAACATCAAATTCTCGACACAGTCTGGAATGAAAGGATCACACGTCAGGCTACAAGTCGCGAAATTTCAGTCTGATTGAGGCCTCGCGGAGCTAATTTAACGAGCTACCACTTTGAAAAAGAACTTTTGTGAAGTTTCAAATTTTTGGAGGGTCCCGCGATTGTCGGAAGCTATGAGATGCCGCCGCTCAAGAACATCAAATTCTCGACACAGTCTGTGATGAAAGGATCACACCTCAGGCTACAAGTCGCGAAATTTCAGTCTGATTGAGGCCTCGCGGAGCTAACGTAACGAGCTACAATTTGAAACAGGACTTTTGTGAAGTTTCGACTTTTTGGAGGGTCCCGCGATTGTCGGAAGCTGTTAGATGCGGCCGCTCAATAACATCAAATTATCGACACAGTCTGCAATGAAAGGATCACACCTCAGGCTACAAGTCACGAAATTTCAGTCTGATTGAGGCCTCGCGAGCTAACGTAACGAGCTACAACTTTGAAAAAGAACTTTTGTGAAGTTTCGACTTTTTGGAGGGTCCCGCGATTGTCGGAAGCTGTTAGATGCGGCCGCTCAATAACATCAAATTTCGACACAGTCTGCAATGAAAGGATCACACCTCAGCTACAAGTCACGAAATTTCAGTCTGATTGAGGCCTCGCGGAGCTAATGTAACGAGCTACAACTTTGAAAAAGAACTTTTGTGAAGTTTCAACTTTTTGGAGGGTCCCGCGATTGTCGGAAGCTGTGAGATGCTGTCGCTCAAGAACATCAAATTCTCGACACAGTCTGGAATGAAAGGATCACACGTCAGGCTACAAGTCACGAAATTTCAGTCTGATTGAGGCCTCGCAGAGCTAACGTAACGAGCTACAACTTTGAAAAAGAACTTTTGTGAAGTTTCGACTTTTTGGAGGGTCCCGCGATTGTCGGAAGCTGTGAGATGCTGCCGCTCAAGAACATCAAATTCTCGACACAGTCTGGAATGAAAGGATCACACGTCAGGCTACAGGTCGCGAAACTTCAGTCTGATTGAGGCCTCACGGAGCTAATTTAACGAGCTACCACTTTGAAAAAGAACTTTTGTGAAGTTTCAAATTTTTGGAGGGTCCCGCGATTGTCGGAAGCTATGAGATGCCGCCGCTCAAGAACATCAAATTCTCGACACAGTCTGTGATGAAAGGATCACACCTCAGGCTACAAGTCGCGAAATTTCAGTCTGATTGAGGCCTCGCGGAGCTAACGTAACGAGCTACAATTTGAAACAGGACTTTTGTGAAGTTTCGACTTTTTGGAGGGTCCCGCGATTGTCGGAAGCTGTTAGATGCGGCCGCTCAATAACATCAAATTATCGACACAGTCTGCAATGAAAGGATCACACCTCAGTCTACAAGTCACGAAATTTCAGTCTGATTGAGGCCTCGCGGAGCTAATGTAACGAGCTACAACTTTGAAAAAGAACTTTTGTGAAGTTTCAACTTTTTGGAGGGTCCCGCGATTGTCGGAAGCTGTGAGATGCTGTCGCTCAAGAACATCAAATTCTCGACACAGTCTGGAATGAAAGGATCACACGTCAGGCTACAAGTCACGAAATTTCAGTCTGATTGAGGCCTAGCAGAGCTAACGTAACGAGCTACAACTTTGAAAAAGAACTTTTGTGAAGTTTCGACTTTTTGGAGGGTCCCGCGATTGTCGGAAGCTGTGAGATGCTGCCGCTCAAGAACATCAAATTCTCGACACAGTCTGGAATGAAAGGATCACACGTCAGGCTACAGGTCGCGAAACTTCAGTCTGATTGAGGCCTCACGGAGCTAATTTAACGAGCTACCACTTTGAAAAAGAACTTTTGTGAAGTTTCAAATTTTTGGAGGGTCCCGCGATTGTCGGAAGCTATGAGATGCCGCCGCTCAAGAACATCAAATTCTCGACACAGTCTGTGATGAAAGGATCACACCTCAGGCTACAAGTCGCGAAATTTCAGTCTGATTGAGGCCTCGCGGAGCTAACGTAACGAGCTACAATTTGAAACAGGACTTTTGTGAAGTTTCGACTTTTTGGAGGGTCCCGCGATTGTCGGAAGCTGTTAGATGCGGCCGCTCAATAACATCAAATTATCGACACAGTCTGCAATGAAAGGATCACACCTCAGGCTACAAGTCACGAAATTTCAGTCTGATTGAGGCCTCGCAGAGCTAACGTAACGAGCTACAACTTTGAAAAAGAACTTTTGTGAAGTTTCGACTTTTTGGAGGGTCCCGCGATTGTCGGAAGCTGTGAGATGCCGCCGCTCAAGAACATCAAATTCTCGACACAGTCTGCAATGAAAGGATCACACCTCAGGCTACAAGTCGCGAAATTTCAGTCTGATTGAGGCCTCGCGGAGCTAACGTAACGAGCTACAACTTTGAAAAAGAACTTTTGTGAAGTTTCAACTTTTTGGAGGGTCCCGCGATTGTCGGAAGCTGTGAGATGCTGCCGCTCAAGAACATCAATTCTCGACACAGTCTGGAATGAAAGGATCACACGTCAGGCTACAGGTCGCGAAATTTCAGTCTGATTGAGTCCTCGCGGAGCTAATTTAACGAGCTACCACTTTGAAAAAGAACTTTTGTGAAGTTTCAACTTTTTGGAGGGTCCCGTGATTGTCGGAAGCTGTGAGATGCGCCGCTCAAGAACATCAAATTCTCGACACAGTCTATGATGAAAGGATCACACCTCAGGCTACAAGTCGCGAAATTTCATTCTGATTGAGGCCTCGCGGAGCTAACGTAACGAGCTACAACTTTGAAACAGGACTTTTGTGAAGTTTCGACTTTTTGGAGGGTCCCGCGATTGTCGGAAGCTGTTAGATGCGGCCGCTCAATAACATCAAATTATCGACACAGTCTGCAATGAAAGGATCACACCTCAGGCTACAAGTCACGAAATTTCAGTCTGATTGAGGCCTCGCGGAGCTAATGTAACGAGCTACAACTTTGAAAAAGATTTTTGTGAAGTTTCAACTTTTTGAAGGGTCCCGCGATTGTCGGAAGCTGTGAGATGCTGTCGCTCAAGAACATCAAATTCTCGACACAGTCTGCAATGAAAGGATCACACCTCAGGCTACAAGTCGCGAAATTTCAGTCTGATTGAGGCCTCGCGGAGCTAACGTAACGAGCTACCACTTTGAAAAAGAACTTTTGTGAAGTTTCGACTTTTTGGACGGTCCCGCGATTGTCGGAAGCTATGAGATGCCGCCGCTCAAGAACATCAAATTCTCGACACAGTCTGTGATGAAAGGATCACACCTCAGGCTACAAGTCGCGAAATTTCAGTCTGATTGAGGCCTCGCGGAGCTAACGTAACGAGCTACAATTTGAAACAGGACTTTTGTGAAGTTTCGACTTTTTGGAGGGTCCCGCGATTGTCGGAAGCTGTTAGATGCGGCCGCTCAATAACATCAAATTATCGACACAGTCTGCAATGAAAGGATCACACCTCAGGCTACAAGTCACGAAATTTCAGTCTGATTGAGGCCTCGCAGAGCTAACGTAACGAGCTACAACTTTGAAAAAGAACTTTTGTGAAGTTTCGACTTTTTGGAGGGTCCCGCGATTGTCGGAAGCTGTTAGATGCGGCCGCTCAATAACATCAAATTATCGACACAGTCTGCAATGAAAGGATCACACCTCAGTCTACAAGTCACGAAATTTCAGTCTGATTGAGGCCTCGCGGAGCTAATGTAACGAGCTACAACTTTGAAAAAGAACTTTTGTGAAGTTTCAACTTTTTGGAGGGTCCCGCGATTGTCGGAAGCTGTGAGATGCTGTCGCTCAAGAACATCAAATTCTCGACACAGTCTGGAATGAAAGGATCACACGTCAGGCTACAAGTCACGAAATTTCAGTCTGATTGAGGCCTCGCAGAGCTAACGTAACGAGCTACAACTTTGAAAAAGAACTTTTGTGAAGTTTCGACTTTTTGGAGGGTCCCGCGATTGTCGGAAGCTGTGAGATGCTGCCGCTCAAGAACATCAAATTCTCGACACAGTCTGGAATGAAAGGATCACACGTCAGGCTACAGGTCGCGAAACTTCAGTCTGATTGAGGCCTCACGGAGCTAATTTAACGAGCTACCACTTTGAAAAAGAACTTTTGTGAAGTTTCAAATTTTTGGAGGGTCCCGCGATTGTCGGAAGCTATGAGATGCCGCCGCTCAAGAACATCAAATTCTCGACACAGTCTGTGATGAAAGGATCACACCTCAGGCTACAAGTCGCGAAATTTCAGTCTGATTGAGGCCTCGCGGAGCTAACGTAACGAGCTACAATTTGAAACAGGACTTTTGTGAAGTTTCGACTTTTTGGAGGGTCCCGCGATTGTCGGAAGCTGTTAGATGCGGCCGCTCAATAACATCAAATTATCGACACAGTCTGCAATGAAAGGATCACACCTCAGGCTACAAGTCACGAAATTTCAGTCTGATTGAGGCCTCGCGGAGCTAATGTAACGAGCTACAACTTTGAAAAAGATTTTTGTGAAGTTTCAACTTTTTGGAGGGTCCCGCGATTGTCGGAAGCTGTGAGATGCTGTCGCTCAAGAACATCAAATTCTCGACACAGTCTGCAATGAAAGGATCACACCTCAGGCTACAAGTCGCGAAATTTCAGTCTGATTGAGGCCTCGCGGAGCTAACGTAACGAGCTACCACTTTGAAAAAGAACTTTTGTGAAGTTTCGACTTTTTGGACGGTCCCGCGATTGTCGGAAGCTATGAGATGCCGCCGCTCAAGAACATCAAATTCTCGACACAGTCTGTGATGAAAGGATCACACCTCAGGCTACAAGTCGCGAAATTTCAGTCTGATTGAGGCCTCACGGAGCTAACGTAACGAGCTACAATTTGAAACAGGACTTTTGTGAAGTTTCGACTTTTTGGAGGGTCCCGCGATTGTCGGAAGCTGTTAGATGCGGCCGCTCAATAACATCAAATTATCGACACAGTCTGCAATGAAAGGATCACACCTCAGGCTACAAGTCACGAAATTTCAGTCTGATTGAGGCCTCGCAGAGCTAACGTAACGAGCTACAACTTTGAAAAAGAACTTTTGTGAAGTTTCGACTTTTTGGAGGGTCCCGCGATTGTCGGAAGCTGTTAGATGCGGCCGCTCAATAACATCAAATTATCGACACAGTCTGCAATGAAAGGATCACACCTCAGTCTACAAGTCACGAAATTTCAGTCTGATTGAGGCCTCGCGGAGCTAATGTAACGAGCTACAACTTTGAAAAAGAACTTTTGTGAAGTTTCAACTTTTTGGAGGGTCCCGCGATTGTCGGAAGCTGTGAGATGCTGTCGCTCAAGAACATCAAATTCTCGACACAGTCTGGAATGAAAGGATCACACGTCAGGCTACAAGTCACGAAATTTCAGTCTGATTGAGGCCTCGCAGAGCTAACGTAACGAGCTACAACTTTGAAAAAGAACTTTTGTGAAGTTTCGACTTTTTGGAGGGTCCCGCGATTGTCGGAAGCTGTGAGATGCTGCCGCTCAAGAACATCAAATTCTCGACACAGTCTGGAATGAAAGGATCACACGTCAGGCTACAGGTCGCGAAACTTCAGTCTGATTGAGGCCTCACGGAGCTAATTTAACGAGCTACCACTTTGAAAAAGAACTTTTGTGAAGTTTCAAATTTTTGGAGGGTCCCGCGATTGTCGGAAGCTATGAGATGCCGCCGCTCAAGAACATCAAATTCTCGACACAGTCTGTGATGAAAGGATCACACCTCAGGCTACAAGTCGCGAAATTTCAGTCTGATTGAGGCCTCGCGGAGCTAACGTAACGAGCTACAATTTGAAACAGGACTTTTGTGAAGTTTCGACTTTTTGGAGGGTCCCGCGATTGTCGGAAGCTGTTAGATGCGGCCGCTCAATAACATCAAATTATCGACACAGTCTGCAATGAAAGGATCACACCTCAGTCTACAAGTCACGAAATTTCAGTCTGATTGAGGCCTCGCGGAGCTAATGTAACGAGCTACAACTTTGAAAAAGAACTTTTGTGAAGTTTCAACTTTTTGGAGGGTCCCGCGATTGTCGGAAGCTGTGAGATGCTGTCGCTCAAGAACATCAAATTCTCGACACAGTCTGCAATGAAAGGATCACACCTCAGGCTACAAGTCGCGAAATTTCAGTCTGATTGAGGCCTCGCGGAGCTAACGTAACGAGCTACAACTTTGAAACAGGACTTTTGTGAAGTTTCGACTTTTTGGAGGGTCCCGCGATTGTCGGAAGCTGTTAGATGCGGCCGCTCAATAACATCAAATTATCGACACAGTCTGCAATGAAAGGATCACACCTCAGTCTACAAGTCACGAAATTTCAGTCTGATTGAGGCCTCGCGGAGCTAATGTAACGAGCTACAACTTTGAAAAAGAACTTTTGTGAAGTTTCAACTTTTTGGAGGGTCCCGCGATTGTCGGAAGCTGTGAGATGCTGTCGCTCAAGAACATCAAATTCTCGACACAGTCTGCAATGAAAGGATCACACCTCAGGCTACAAGTCGCGAAATTTCAGTCTGATTGAGGCCTCGCGGAGCTAACGTAACGAGCTACAACTTTGAAACAGGACTTTTGTGAAGTTTCGACTTTTTGGAGGGTCCCGCGATTGTCGGAAGCTGTTAGATGCGGCCGCTCAATAACATCAAATTATCGACACAGTCTGCAATGAAAGGATCACACCTCAGGCTACAAGTCACGAAATTTCAGTCTGATTGAGGCCTCGCGGAGCTAATGTAACGAGCTACAACTTTGAAAAAGAACTTTTGTGAAGTTTCAACTTTTTGGAGGGTCCCGCGATTGTCGGAAGCTGTGAGATGCTGTCGCTCAAGAACATCAAATTCTCGACACAGTCTGCAATGAAAGGATCACACCTCAGGCTACAAGTCGCGAAATTTCAGTCTGATTGAGGCCTCGCAGAGCTAACGTAACGAGCTACAACTTTGAAAAAGAACTTTTGTGAAGTTTCGACTTTTTGGAGGGTCCCGCGATTGTCGGAAGCTGTGAGATGCCGCCGCTCAAGAACATCAAATTCTCGACACAGTCTGCAATGAAAGGATCACACCTCAGGCTACAAGTCACGAAATTTCAGTCTGATTGAGGCCTCGCAGAGCTAACGTAACGAGCTACAACTTTGAAAAAGAACTTTTGTGAAGTTTCGACTTTTTGGAGGGTCCCGCGATTGTCGGAAGCTGTGAGATGCCGCCGCTCAAGAACATCAAATTCTCGACACAGTCTGCAATGAAAGGATCACACCTCAGGCTACAAGTCGCGAAATTTCAGTCTGATTGAGGCCTCGCGGAGCTAACGTAACGAGCTACAACTTTGAAAAAGAACTTTTGTGAAGTTTCAACTTTTTGGAGGGTCCCGCGATTGTCGGAAGCTGTGAGATGCTGCCGCTCAAGAACATCAATTCTCGACACAGTCTGGAATGAAAGGATCACACGTCAGGCTACAGGTCGCGAAATTTCAGTCTGATTGAGTCCTCGCGGAGCTAATTTAACGAGCTACCACTTTGAAAAAGAACTTTTGTGAAGTTTCAACTTTTTGGAGGGTCCCGTGATTGTCGGAAGCTGTGAGATGCGGCGCTCAAGAACATCAAATTCTCGACACAGTCTGTGATGAAAGGATCACACCTCAGGCTACAAGTCGCGAAATTTCATTCTGATTGAGGCCTCGCGGAGCTAACGTAACGAGCTACAACTTTGAAACAGGACTTTTGTGAAGTTTCGACTTTTTGGAGGGTCCCGCGATTGTCGGAAGCTGTTAGATGCGGCCGCTCAATAACATCAAATTATCGACACAGTCTGCAATGAAAGGATCACACCTCAGGCTACAAGTCACGAAATTTCAGTCTGATTGAGGCCTCGCGGAGCTAATGTAACGAGCTACAACTTTGAAAAAGATTTTTTGTGAAGTTTCAACTTTTTGGAGGGTCCCGCGATTGTCGGAAGCTGTGAGATGCTGTCGCTCAAGAACATCAAATTCTCGACACAGTCTGCAATGAAAGGATCACACCTCAGGCTACAAGTCGCGAAATTTCAGTCTGATTGAGGCCTCGCGGAGCTAACGTAACGAGCTACCACTTTGAAAAAGAACTTTTGTGAAGTTTCGACTTTTTGGACGGTCCCGCGATTGTCGGAAGCTGTTAGATGCGGCCGCTCAAGAACATCAAATTCTCGACACAGTCTGCAATGAAAGGATCACACCTCAGGCTACAAGTCGCGAAATTTCAGTCTGATTGAGGCCTCGCGGAGCTAACGTAACGAGCTACAATTTTGAAAAAGAACTTTTGTGAAGTTTCGACTTTTTGGAGGGTCCCGCGATTGTCGGAAGCTGTGAGATGCCGCCGCTCAAGAACATCAAATTCTCGACACAGTCTGCAATGAAAGGATCACACCTCAGGCTACAAGTCGCGAAATTTCAGTCTGATTGAGGCCGCGCGGAGCTAACGTAACGAGCTACAACTTTGAAAAAGAACTTTTGTGAAGTTTCGACTTTTTGGAGGGTCCCGCGATTGTCGGAAGCTGTGAGATGCTGCCGCTCAAGAACATCAAATTCTCGACACAGTCTGGAATGAAAGGATCACACGTCAGGCTACAGGTCGCGAAACTTCAGTCTGATTGAGGCCTCACGGAGCTAATTTAACGAGCTACCACTTTGAAAAAGAACTTTTGTGAAGTTTCAAATTTTTGGAGGGTCCCGCGATTGTCGGAAGCTATGAGATGCCGCCGCTCAAGAACATCAAATTCTCGACACAGTCTGTGATGAAAGGATCACACCTCAGGCTACAAGTCGCGAAATTTCAGTCTGATTGAGGCCTCGCGGAGCTAACGTAACGAGCTACAATTTGAAACAGGACTTTTGTGAAGTTTCGACTTTTTGGAGGGTCCCGCGATTGTCGGAAGCTGTTAGATGCGGCCGCTCAATAACATCAAATTATCGACACAGTCTGCAATGAAAGGATCACACCTCAGTCTACAAGTCACGAAATTTCAGTCTGATTGAGGCCTCGCGGAGCTAATGTAACGAGCTACAACTTTGAAAAAGAACTTTTGTGAAGTTTCAACTTTTTGGAGGGTCCCGCGATTGTCGGAAGCTGTGAGATGCTGTCGCTCAAGAACATCAAATTCTCGACACAGTCTGGAATGAAAGGATCACACGTCAGGCTACAAGTCACGAAATTTCAGTCTGATTGAGGCCTCGCAGAGCTAACGTAACGAGCTACCACTTTGAAAAAGAACTTTTGTGAAGTTTCAACTTTTTGGAGGGTCCCGTGATTGTCGGAAGCTGTGAGATGCCGCCACTCAAGAACATCAAATTCTCGACACAGTCTGCAATGAAAGGATCACACCTCAGGCTACAGGTCGCGAAATTTCAGTCTGATTGAGGCCTCACGGAGCTAACGTAACGAGCTACAACTTTGAAACAGGACTTTTGTGAAGTTTCGACTTTTTGGAGGGTCCCGCGATTGTCGGAAGCTGTTAGATGCGGCCGCTCAATAACATCAAATTATCGACACAGTCTGCAATGAAAGAATCACACCTCAGGCTACAAGTCACGAAATTTCATTCTGATTGAGGCCTCGCGGAGCTAATGTAACGAGCTACAACTTTGAAAAAGAACTTTTGTGAAGTTTCAACTTTTTGGAGGGTCCCGCGATTGTCGGAAGCTGTGAGATGCTGTCGCTCAAGAACATCAAATTCTCGACACAGTCTGCAATGAAAGGATCACACCTCAGGCTACAAGTCGCGAAATTTCAGTCTGATTTAGGCCTCGCGGAGCTAACGTAACGAGCTACCACTTTGAAAAAGAACTTTTGTGAAGTTTCAACTTTTTGGAGGGTCCCGTGATTGTCGGAAGCTGTGAGATGCCGCCACTCAAGAACATCAAATTCTCGACACAGTCTGCAATGAAAGGATCACACCTCAGGCTACAAGTCGCGAAATTTCAGTCTGATTGAGGCCTCGCGGAGCTAACGTAACGAGCTACAACTTTGAAAAAGAACTTTTGTGAAGTTTCAACTTTTTGGAGGGTCCCGCGATTGTCGGAAGCTGTGAGATGCTGTCGCTCAAGAACATCAAATTCTCGACACAGTCTGCAATGAAAGGATCACACCTCAGGCTACAAGTCGCGAAATTTCAGTCTGATTGAGGCCTCGCGGAGCTAATGTAACGAGCTACAACTTTGAAAAAGAACTTTTGTGAAGTTTTGTAAGACCTGGATTTTCAGAACAAGTTAAGTTTCCGACTCACACGTAGAAATAGTGTAAGCGTGACAGGAGTTTGACATTTGAGAAAGATTAATGAAGAAGAAAGTTCAGGAATTGCTTGGGGAATGTTGCGTAGCTGTTTTCGGAGTTAGTGCGAGTCGTCTGCACACCTGCCTTATGGCAAGCGTGTCCAGAATAGGCTATTTCGCTCTTAAAGCAACGTTTTGAGTGAGATTTCGAACTCTCGGAAAATTTAAAGATTCTTTTTATTTTTCCATCGACCAGCGTTTCATTTCGGAACTCTGGACTGTACGCACGATAGGTTTCACTTTTTGGATGTCCGCCGACGCTAATTTCTTTGCTTCGAAACCCTATTTTCGAGCAATGGATGAATACTTTTTCTATTCGGGACTTCTAACGAAGATTCCGTCCGCGTTGCCAGACTTGTTTCGACGTTTCCAATCTTTCTTCAGTTGGAAGTTTTGTCGTTTGAGCATCACAGCAAAAAGTAGTTTTTCGGGGCAGATTAACCGACACCGCTTTTGAGTTTTTCGATATCGTTTTTCCCAAATCCTAGATATTTGTTTTGAGTTCTGGAATTCCGACGCCAGAATCTCTCTTAGAATTTCTCGGTGATCGTGCTGCAAAAATCGGAATCGCGAAATTTTCATTTTCCCGCGATTTCACCCGCCTATAAATAGCGCGAAAAAGCAAAATCCTCTCATTTTCTTTCCATTTGTGGCTGATTTCGTGGGGAGCAAGGGGGGAGGGGATTTCCGCGAAAACTTGACCAATCTTCGTGCAGTTCGTCCCTACTTCTAGGTATCGAGGTAACTATCATGAATCCTGCCTCTGATTTCTGTTTCTGCTGAGTTTCTGAAGTCGTTTCTGTGCTCTAAGTTTTGAGCTTTTTCTAAAATTGTCCGATTTCTCTGATTTCTCGCTTGGGTTATGTTCCTTATGTTCCCCTGAGTCTAAAACCTCTGTCAGTAAACTCTGATTGCGATTCAGTTGTCCAGGATCTGAAAAATTGACTCAAAACTCTTTTTGTCTCACATTTCGAAACTTTATTGTCGAAAAGACTTAATATGACTTCGTGCCTTTAGGATTTGTTGTCACGGATATCATGAGGATCGTTGCTGTCAAATTTGTTTTCAGAACTGATAACTTTGAAGTTTTGAGCCTTTATTTTGGACCAAAATGCCCCTGCGTAGTCGTATTTCGGCCCGATTGTCCGAAAATTGTTCTGACAGTTTCTTTGCCTTAGTTTTACCCTAAAACTACCTTGTAAACTGATTTGATCGAAGAAAAAGAGCCGAAGCCCTTTTCTCCTTTTGGCCGTGGGTTTTTCCTAAGGGGAGGGGAGTTTTTCGTTTTCAAAAACTTGTCCTTTCGTACCTGTTTGTCGTATTCTGAAGCTTTGATGCTTTGTCTATCGTTTATGTATTGTATTGCGATCGAACTAATCGATTTTGTGTGGATTCTGCTTTGTTTTTCCTCCGAGGTTCAGTTGAAGGAACTTTGGAAGTTTCAAGGCATTCCTGTGAAGGAGATTTGATTTGCGAAGCTGGATCAGCTCGAGGTTAGGGCAACTTACTATATATTAGCTATGACTGCATGATAGGCGTCGATAAATTCGACTTATGTTTTATCTGATGTTGTTTTTGATGATGAGTTGATGTTATGATGCTTTTCCATACTTGTGATGTTGTGCTTTTGTTGGATTGAGCGTTTTGACGCAATTTCGGAGTGGAGATTCATTGATCTGGTGATCTTTGATATTTCGGGTTGGATGAACAACCCTAGGCAAGTCCAAATGTGGGGTTTGAGACTTAGCCATATGTTGGAATTCTTAGACTTTCCCCGGGAAATGTATTTTGGGTGGTTGATCTTTGAAAACTTAGAATGATAGAGCTTTGAAAATCTAAAGACTTGGGAAACTTAGACTTTGAGAAATAAACTCATAACTTGACTAATTCGAATTGAAACAATTTTTATTAACGTTTAAGCATAGGAGAACTGAAGGGGAAAATATTTACGAAAGACGGGGAAAAGTCGACTTTGTTGTGGGTTTGGAGAGTTATCGGAATTGGGGGAAGCCACTAAGGTGAGCTATGGTGATGATTGAAAGTCACCGAGTACTCTAGTACTCTTGGGGAGTGTTGTGGAGCCGTGTTGTATTGACCGACACCTAGTGCTCTTGTTGTTTGGGCTGTGTTGTATTGACCGACACTAGACCCTTGTGTATTCTGTGGGTGGAGTTGTGTTGTATTGACCGACACTTACTCCGAGTTGTGTTGTATTGACCGACACTAACTCATGGGTTTGTTGAGATTGGGTTGTGAGCTAAACACTTTCGTGGTAAGGACGATTCGTTGTTTGGCTAACCACGTTGCATTCAATCGGGTGAATAACGGGAATGGTTCACCTGTGCATATCATGGTGAATAACGGGAATGGTTCACCTTGCATTAATGATGAATAACGGGAATGGTTCATCATTCGGTGAATAACGGGAATGGTTCACCAAGGATGAATAACGGGAATGGTTCATCCAGGATGGATTTCATCCAGGATGGATAACGGGAATGGTCCATCCATAGTGAAAATGCTTCACTTGTGGCGAACGGGAACGCGTCACAAATCCGGATACATATTGTGCATTTCACGCATACATTCATGCTGACTGAGATTGTGTGCTGTTTGTTTATTGAAGCAATGTTAGAGCCATAACATGCTAGGATTGTTTATATGTATATATATCAACATATATCTATACCCCATATCACATGTTGAGTGTATATCTACTTATTGCTGTGAGTTTACCCTAGCGCCTTGGCTTTGTTTGTATGTTTGTGTTTGGGCGGTCGGCCTGCTGCCAGATGTCGATGGCCGACTGGTGTTCGATGGTCTCTCCCTCGGGGGGGATCAGATATGAGCTTGTGGATCGGGATGCCCCCACCGCTTGGGTGATCGATGTTGTGGGTCATCGAGCGACGTACCGGGGAAGGGTCATGGAGGACCGGACTGACGAGTGTGAACATCTGACGAAAGAAGTTCTACGACGCATGGAGCTGAGCTTCAACTTGCCGTCTTCAGTTCGCCGAGGACTTGGATATGTGAGCAGTTATGGGTTGGTAGAGTTAGGCAGGCGTCATATTTGTGTAGAGCTCTGATTCGTTTTGCTTTTGGGACGGGGTAGGTTCCCGACGCATGGCTTTTGTGTGGTTCTCTTATTGAGGGATCACAGTGAGTCAGTCGGACTATAGGGGTCTTTGCTTAGGCCATTTTGAGGCCGACTTTCTCCCAGTGGATTGTAATTATAACCTTTTCACTCACACTTCTGGATCTGTAACTATTTGCCTACGGGCACACTACTTTGGAGTCACTGCGAGTGCGCGTGACATGGGAGTGCAGCTGAGGCTGTACATGTGTAAATATTTGTGTGTTGGTTGGGTTTTGTCTTTATTTTCTATTGCTTGATTTAAAAGGTATCAAACAAAAAAATTACCTGTTTTCAGCGTAAAGTCTATTTTTGGTTACTAAAGTGACACCTGGAAATCGGGGTGTTACATTGTGGTATCAGAGCTTAGTCGAGTCTTTTGGGAGTCTTTGGGGAATAGGTCTTCTGTGCTAGGTTGTGTGACTCTGCAAAGAGTGAAAATTGATTGTCTGCAGAGCGATTTTCGCTCTAATTGCTTGCGTTACTACTCAATCGGATTGAGTGGTTTGTCTAGTGCTACCGTATGGTTAGTACTAATCGGACGTTCGATGGGATATAGGATGGTGGATCTTAACCGGATGGCGGAGGCTACACGTGAGCATCATCAACGACTGATGGCGACAGCAATGTATCAACAAAGAGGAATGAACCGAACTGGAGCTGGGGGACCAATGAGGTCAGGTTCCCAAGGCTACAACGGAAGGAAGAGTTACCATAAGTGGGGACCATATCAGCGTTCCGAGGGAAGAAATCTTATCTCAAGAGAGTACAAACCGACGACTGCTGATACTGGGGGGGAAGCCAGTTGGTGACAAAGGAGTGACATGTACTCGTTGCAGAAAGTTTGGGCATTTTGCTAACAAATGCTCAGTGATTGGACGGAGATGCTTCAAGTGTAACCGAGAGGGGCATCTAGCTGTGAACTGCAAGACCAAAGAAAGTCTATGCTTCAATTGCAACCAACCGGGACATTTCTCCCAAGATTGCAAGGCACTCAGGGGCGAATCATCAGGGAATGTTGGGAAAGGAAAACAACTTACTACAGAGGAAAGGATTCATATCAAGGGAGGAGCAAGAGTTGAGGAGTCGAACGAGGAAGAACGTGGGAACGATGGTAATATTTTAACTGTTCTCGTATTCTAGAATAACTTACTCTTTTATATTCAAGCGAGTGTGACGCGCCTAACTTGTATTTACTACTTAGACTATGATCCTATGATTATTATCCCTAGTAGGACCTTATTCGAAGTTGCTCGTGATTTAACTATAGAGGTTACACGAGATCTAGAATAGCACGCGGAGCTAGGGAGTTGTTTTACCGAGGCGTTGATAAGGAAGCTAGGATCTCAGGGAAATTCCTTATGGGTACGAATCGTAGGATTTTAGGGCGTTTAGTTTTGAAGCGGAGTCGTTAGAGGATCTTTCGGCAAAAGGGATTCATTCGACCGAGTGTTTCACCATGGGGAGCGCCAGTGCTTTTAGTCAAGAAGAAGGACGGAAGGTCGAGATCGTGGGTGGATTATCGACAATTGAACAAGGCAACGATCAAGAACAGATACCCGTTGCCGAGGATAGATGATTTGATGGACCAACTACGAGGGGCTACCGTATTTTCCAAGATAGATTTGAGGTCAGGCTATCGTCGGATCAGAGTGAAGATTGAGGATATACCGAAGACTGCTTTCAGGACACGTTAAGGACACTACGAGTACCTAGTGATGCCGTTTGGAGTGACGAATGTACCTGCTGTTTTCATGGATTACATGAACCGCATCTTTCAGGAGTTCTTAGATCGGCGTGTGGTGGTGTTTATTGAGGACATATTGATCTATTCGAAGGACGCGAATAAACATGAAGGACATTTGCGCCAAGTTTTACAATTGTTGAGAGAGAAAAAGCTGTATGAGAACCCTTCCAAGTGTGAATTCTGGCTGGAGGAAGTCAATTTCTTAGGCCATGCTATCTCGAAGGAGGGCATAGCTGTGGATCCGGCGAAAGTGGAGACTGTTTTGGCTTGGGAGCAACCGAAGATGGTGACAGAGATCAGAAGTTCTGTGGATTTAGCTGGATATTATAGACGCTTCATTGAGGGATTTGCCAAGATTGTTGGACCTTTGACTCAATTGACGAGGAAGGATTAATCTTTTACATGGATTGAGGGTGTGTGGTTCCGTAGCGGAATCGTTAGGAACTTGATATCAGGATAATTGTGGTTACTGGATGTTAGGATCTCATTGTCTGTTCCAGTGGGTTTTTCTAAATTTCCACCTTCGATGTATTAGGCCTGATCAACCTAATATTGAGGGGGTGATATTCGGAATCACAGCTGATAATGGACCTTGATAGAAGGATGTGTAAGATGAATTTGAATTGATTGAGGATTAGTCGGATTTGGGAGGAAAGTTCGTGTTAAGCATTTGATTGTACAAGATTAAGATTTGAACCTTTGGAAGTTGATGATTTTCGTATAGACATTGATTGGTTAGTTCGTGTGATTACTCCAAGTAGAGGTAGACTAAGCCAATAGAATTGATGTTGGAAAATCTTTAAGTATTTTCTCGGAAGTTATGAAGTCATAGGTTATGTGATTTCTGACGTGGGATTATTAGAGATTAGATAGGTTGGATTTAATATCCGGTTATAGATGATTGTTTGATGGTAGCGAGATTGAGAAGAATTAACTCTGAACTAGATTGTTATAGTCGAGTTCGAGGAATAAGTTTTGCTAAGCGTTGGATTAATATGTGGAGACATTATAGTCTTAAGAGATGAATTTTCGCTTGAAAAGTGTTGAATTAATGATTAAGTTGGAGAAAGAAAGTTTTAGCATAAGTTGAATACTTGAGGTTGGTGATATGGATTCCAAGGAAATATGCTGAGATTACTAAGTGAGATTTACTAAGTTGGATTGAAATCTTAGGGTTAAGATTGAATCTTGAGAGCCGAGAATCACGTACGAGTAGGAGATCTTATGGTTGTAGGTGTGACAATAGGAGTTGAATCTTAGAAGATTGAAGACCTGAAGGTGAGTTTCGGGTTAAGACCATTGAGGTGTAGTATAAGAGAGATCTTGAAGTAAGGGAATTCTGGGTTGTGTGGAGTGTTAAGGTTGGTGATCGATTGATGTTGATTATGAGGTTGCGGACATCATGACCATGTGATAAGATTTGAATGATGTTAGCATAATAAGTTATGATTATGGATAGCAGGATCAAGTGGTGAGTGTGGAAGCATGACGACACTTATCAGGTCGTTTGGGTAAGTGAAGGAGTTATAGTTTTAAGGAACGGATATTCATTTAAGAAGTATTGAAGAATTAAATGTTATTAGAGGACCAAACTTGGTGAAGGTGTAGGTTTTAAATCTATGAATGTCTGTCTAAGGTGTAGGACTCGAAGTTTGTCAGAATTTGATTGAGAGATTAAGAAGTTGATTGACGAGATGGTGATTGAGTCACAGAAAGGAAGGTGTTAGTATTAAGATGAATACCTGAGGTTGTTATATTTTGACGAGTTTCGTAGAGTATAAGAGTCAATGGGACTTTTTTATGGATTTTGATAATGCATATTACGAGTAACAAGTGAATTTTACTAAAGTTGAATGAGAATCCTAGGGCTAAGGTTGACCTAGTGAGCTGAGATTCATGTACACATAAGAGATTTAGTGGTGTTAGCGGTTACGATAAGAGTTAAATCTCAGAATGTTGAAGGATCGGAAGATGTAATGGCTAGTTAAGTCCCTTGAGGTATAGTTATGATTTAATCTTCTAGAGGATAAGTCTCGATTTGTGCGAAGTGTTAGGGATTTCAGTAAGTGTAAATAGGTTTGAGTGAGGGAAGTTCTAAGGAAGAAGACGATAATAATGGATTGTTAGATATTAAGAAGAGGATTATCTTATAAGTTGTTGATAACTTGATGTTGAAGGGGATAAGATTAGTGAAGGACAAGAAATAAGGACATAAGTTGATTTTTAATTCGAATGGTGACTAAGTAGGAGATTGATTTCATTGTGCGAGTGATGATAGTTACGAAGTTGGATGTGACGTTAATGGACTATTAGATTCCAACGCAATGTTTCGTCTAAGAGTTATCGAACGAACAAGTGATGGACTGTAGATGAAGATCACGAGGACAAGTTGAGTATCTACTTTGAGATGACAGAGAGGCACTGAGTTTAAGAAGAATTCCGGACGACCGAAAGTAAAGAAGTAAGTGGCTAAGGTTGTGCGACTGCACGGAATGCCAACCGGTATCATTTCAAGCAGAGGTCCGACGCAAGTAATCGAGTCAGACGACATGAGGTTGAATGATGTTTTGTCTTTTGAGACGCTGATAGTTAGCAGTGGGGATAGAAGAGTGAAACAGTTAAGGGGAAGGCAGATTGCTTAAGTAAAGATTTTGAGGAACAATGACACAGGCACTACTACATGGGAATTGGAAGATAAGATCAAGGAACTGTATTCCGAACCTTTTGCAGAGCTCTGAGTTTCGAGGACGAAACTTTCTTTTTGGAGGGGAGTATTGTAAGACCTGGATTTTCAGAACAAGTTAAGTTTCCGACTCACACGTAGAAATAGTGTAAGCGTGACAGGAGTTTGACATTTGAGAAAGATTAATGAAGAAGAAAGTTCAGGAATTGCTTGAGGAATGTTGCGTAGCTGTTTTCGGAGTTAGTGCGAGTCGTCTGCACACCTGCCTTATGGCAAGCGTGTCCAGAATAGGCTATTTCGCTCTTAAAGCAACGTTTTGAGTGAGATTTCGAACTCTCGGAAAATTTAAAGATTCTTTTTATTTTTCCATCGACCAGCGTTTCATTTCGGAACTCTGGACTGTACGCACGATAGGTTTCACTTTTTGGATGTCCGCCGACGCTAATTTCTTTGCTTCGAAACCCTATTTTCGAGCAATGGATGAATACTTTTTCTATTCGGGACTTCTAACGAAGATTCCGTCCGCGTTGCCAGACTTGTTTCGACGTTTCCAATCTTTCTTCAGTTGGAAGTTTTGTCGTTTGAGCATCACAGCAAAAAGTAGTTTTTCGGGGCAGATTAACCGACACCGCTTTTGAGTTTTTCGATATCGTTTTTCCCAAATCCTAGATATTTGTTTTGAGTTCTGGAATTCCGACGCCAGAATCTCTCTTAGAATTTCTCGGTGATCGTGCTGCAAAAATCGGAATCGCGAAATTTTCATTTTCCCGCGATTTCACCCGCCTATAAATAGCGCGAAAAAGCAAAATCCTCTCATTTTCTTTCCATTTGTGGCTGATTTCGTGGGGAGCAAGGGGGGAGGGGATTTCCGCGAAAACTTGACCAATCTTCGTGCAGTTCGTCCCTACTTCTAGGTATCGAGGTAACTATCATGAATCCTGCCTCTGATTTCTGTTTCTGCTGAGTTTCTGAAGTCGTTTCTGTGCTCTAAGTTTTGAGCTTTTTCTAAAATTGTCCGATTTCTCTGATTTCTCGCTTGGGTTATGTTCCTTATGTTCCCCTGAGTCTAAAACCTCTGTCAGTAAACTCTGATTGCGATTCAGTTGTCCAGGATCTGAAAAATTGACTCAAAACTCTTTTTGTCTCACATTTCGAAACTTTATTGTCGAAAAGACTTAATATGACTTCGTGCCTTTAGGATTTGTTGTCACGGATATCATGAGGATCGTTGCTGTCAAATTTGTTTTCAGAACTGATAACTTTGAAGTTTTGAGCCTTTATTTTGGACCAAAATGCCCCTGCGTAGTCGTATTTCGGCCCGATTGTCCGAAAATTGTTCTGACAGTTTCTTTGCCTTAGTTTTACCCTAAAACTACCTTGTAAACTGATTTGATCGAAGAAAAAGAGCCGAAGCCCTTTTCTCCTTTTGGCCGTGGGTTTTTCCTAAGGGGAGGGGAGTTTTTCGTTTTCAAAAACTTGTCCTTTCGTACCTGTTTGTCGTATTCTGAAGCTTTGATGCTTTGTCTATCGTTTATGTATTGTATTGCGATCGAACTAATCGATTTTGTGTGGATTCTGCTTTGTTTTTCCTCCGAGGTTCAGTTGAAGGAACTTTGGAAGTTTCAAGGCATTCCTGTGAAGGAGATTTGATTTGCGAAGCTGGATCAGCTCGAGGTTAGGGCAACTTACTATATATTAGCTATGACTGCATGATAGGCGTCGATAAATTCGACTTATGTTTTATCTGATGTTGTTTTTGATGATGAGTTGATGTTATGATGCTTTTCCATACTTGTGATGTTGTGCTTTTGTTGGATTGAGCGTTTTGACGCAATTTCGGAGTGGAGATTCATTGATCTGGTGATCTTTGATATTTCGGGTTGGATGAACAACCCTAGGCAAGTCCAAATGTGGGGTTTGAGACTTAGCCATATGTTGGAATTCTTAGACTTTCCCCGGGAAATGTATTTTGGGTGGTTGATCTTTGAAAACTTAGAATGATAGAGCTTTGAAAATCTAAAGACTTGGGAAACTTAGACTTTGAGAAATAAACTCATAACTTGACTAATTCGAATTGAAACAATTTTTATTAACGTTTAAGCATAGGAGAACTGAAGGGGAAAATATTTACGAAAGACGGGGAAAAGTCGACTTTGTTGTGGGTTTGGAGAGTTATCGGAATTGGGGGAAGCCACTAAGGTGAGCTATGGTGATGATTGAAAGTCACCGAGTACTCTAGTACTCTTGGGGAGTGTTGTGGAGCCGTGTTGTATTGACCGACACCTAGTGCTCTTGTTGTTTGGGCTGTGTTGTATTGACCGACACTAGACCCTTGTGTATTCTGTGGGTGGAGTTGTGTTGTATTGACCGACACTTACTCCGAGTTGTGTTGTATTGACCGACACTAACTCATGGGTTTGTTGAGATTGGGTTGTGAGCTAAACACTTTCGTGGTAAGGACGATTCGTTGTTTGGCTAACCACGTTGCATTCAATCGGGTGAATAACGGGAATGGTTCACCTGTGCATATCATGGTGAATAACGGGAATGGTTCACCTTGCATTAATGATGAATAACGGGAATGGTTCATCATTCGGTGAATAACGGGAATGGTTCACCAAGGATGAATAACGGGAATGGTTCATCCAGGATGGATTTCATCCAGGATGGATAACGGGAATGGTCCATCCATAGTGAAAATGCTTCACTTGTGGCGAACGGGAACGCGTCACAAATCCGGATACATATTGTGCATTTCACGCATACATTCATGCTGACTGAGATTGTGTGCTGTTTGTTTATTGAAGCAATGTTAGAGCCATAACATGCTAGGATTGTTTATATGTATATATATCAACATATATCTATACCCCATATCACATGTTGAGTGTATATCTACTTATTGCTGTGAGTTTACCCTAGCGCCTTGGCTTTGTTTGTATGTTTGTGTTTGGGCGGTCGGCCTGCTGCCAGATGTCGATGGCCGACTGGTGTTCGATGGTCTCTCCCTCGGGGGGGATCAGATATGAGCTTGTGGATCGGGATGCCCCCACCGCTTGGGTGATCGATGTTGTGGGTCATCGAGCGACGTACCGGGGAAGGGTCATGGAGGACCGGACTGACGAGTGTGAACATCTGACGAAAGAAGTTCTACGACGCATGGAGCTGAGCTTCAACTTGCCGTCTTCAGTTCGCCGAGGACTTGGATATGTGAGCAGTTATGGGTTGGTAGAGTTAGGCAGGCGTCATATTTGTGTAGAGCTCTGATTCGTTTTGCTTTTGGGACGGGGTAGGTTCCCGACGCATGGCTTTTGTGTGGTTCTCTTATTGAGGGATCACAGTGAGTCAGTCGGACTATAGGGGTCTTTGCTTAGGCCATTTTGAGGCCGACTTTCTCCCAGTGGATTGTAATTATAACCTTTTCACTCACACTTCTGGATCTGTAACTATTTGCCTACGGGCACACTACTTTGGAGTCACTGCGAGTGCGCGTGACATGGGAGTGCAGCTGAGGCTGTACATGTGTAAATATTTGTGTGTTGGTTGGGTTTTGTCTTTATTTTCTATTGCTTGATTTAAAAGGTATCAAACAAAAAAATTACCTGTTTTCAGCGTAAAGTCTATTTTTGGTTACTAAAGTGACACCTGGAAATCGGGGTGTTACAAGTTTCAACTTTTTGGAGGGTCCCGCGATTGTCGGAAGCTGTGAGATGCTGTCGCTCAACAACATCAAATTCTCGACACAGTCTGCAATGAAAGGATCACACCTCAGGCTACAAGTCGCGAAATTTCAGTCTGATTGAGGCCTCGCGGAGCTAACGTAACGAGCTACAACTTTGAAACAGGACTTTTGTGAAGTTTCGACTTTTTGGAGGGTCCCGCGATTGTCGGAAGCTGTTAGATGCGGCCGCTCAATAACATCAAATTATCGACACAGTCTGCAATAAAGGATCACACCTCAGGCTACAAGTCACGAAATTTCAGTCTGATTGAGGCCTCGCGGAGCTAATGTAACGAGCTACAACTTTGAAAAAGAACTTTTGTGAAGTTTCAACTTTTTGGAGGGTCCCGCGATTGTCGGAAGCTGTGAGATGCTGTCGCTCAAGAACATCAAATTCTCGACACAGTCTGCAATGAAAGGATCACACCTCAGGCTACAAGTCGCGAAATTTCAGTCTGATTGAGGCCTCGCGGAGCTAACGTAACGAGTTACCACTTTGAAAAAGAACTTTTGTGAAGTTTCGACTTTTTGGACGGTCCCGCGATTGTCGGAAGCTGTTAGATGCGGCCGCTCAAGAACATCAAATTCTCGACACAGTCTGCAATGAAAGGATCACACCTCAGGCTACAAGTCGCGAAATTTCAGTCTGATTGAGGCCTCGCGGAGCTAACGTAACGAGCTACAACTTTGAAAAAGAACTTTTGTGAAGTTTCGACTTTTTGGAGAGTCCCGCGATTGTCGGAAGCTGTGAGATGCCGCCGCTCAAGAACATCAAATTCTCGACACAGTCTGCAATGAAAGGATCACACCTCAGGCTACAAGTCGCGAAATTTCAGTCTGATTGAGGCCTCGCGGAGCTAACGTAACGAGTTACCACTTTGAAAAAGAACTTTTGTGAAGTTTCGACTTTTTGGACGGTCCCGCGATTGTCGGAAGCTGTTAGATGCGGCCGCTCAAGAACATCAAATTCTCGACACAGTCTGCAATGAAAGGATCACACCTCAGGCTACAAGTCGCGAAATTTCAGTCTGATTGAGGCCTCGCGGAGCTAACGTAACGAGCTACAACTTTGAAAAAGAACTTTTGTGAAGTTTCGACTTTTTGGAGAGTCCCGCGATTGTCGGAAGCTGTGAGATGCCGCCGCTCAAGAACATCAAATTCTCGACACAGTCTGCAATGAAAGGATCACACCTCAGGCTACAAGTCGCGAAATTTCAGTCTGATTGAGGCCTCGCGGAGCTAACGTAACGAGCTACAACTTTGAAAAAGAACTTTTGTGAAGTTTCGACTTTTTGGAGGGTCCCGCGATTGTCGGATGCTGTGAGATGCTGCCGCTCAAGAACATCAAATTCTCGACACAGTCTGGAATGAAAGGATCACACGTCAGGCTACAAGTCGCGAAATTTCAGTCTGATTGAGGCCTCGCGGAGCTAATTTAACGAGCTACCACTTTGAAAAAGAACTTTTGTGAAGTTTCAAATTTTTGGAGGGTCCCGCGATTGTCGGAAGCTATGAGATGCCGCCGCTCAAGAACATCAAATTCTCGACACAGTCTGTGATGAAAGGATCACACCTCAGGCTACAAGTCGCGAAATTTCAGTCTGATTGAGGCCTCGCGGAGCTAACGTAACGAGCTACAATTTGAAACAGGACTTTTGTGAAGTTTCGACTTTTTGGAGGGTCCCGCGATTGTCGGAAGCTGTTAGATGCGGCCGCTCAATAACATCAAATTATCGACACAGTCTGCAATGAAAGGATCACACCTCAGGCTACAAGTCACGAAATTTCAGTCTGATTGAGGCCTCGCAGAGCTAACGTAACGAGCTACAACTTTGAAAAAGAACTTTTGTGAAGTTTCGACTTTTTGGAGGGTCCCGCGATTGTCGGAAGCTGTTAGATGCGGCCGCTCAATAACATCAAATTATCGACACAGTCTGCAATGAAAGGATCACACCTCAGTCTACAAGTCACGAAATTTCAGTCTGATTGAGGCCTCGCGGAGCTAATGTAACGAGCTACAACTTTGAAAAAGAACTTTTGTGAAGTTTCAACTTTTTGGAGGGTCCCGCGATTGTCGGAAGCTGTGAGATGCTGTCGCTCAAGAACATCAAATTCTCGACACAGTCTGGAATGAAAGGATCACACGTCAGGCTACAAGTCACGAAATTTCAGTCTGATTGAGGCCTCGCAGAGCTAACGTAACGAGCTACAACTTTGAAAAAGAACTTTTGTGAAGTTTCGACTTTTTGGAGGGTCCCGCGATTGTCGGAAGCTGTGAGATGCTGCCGCTCAAGAACATCAAATTCTCGACACAGTCTGGAATGAAAGGATCACACGTCAGGCTACAGGTCGCGAAACTTCAGTCTGATTGAGGCCTCACGGAGCTAATTTAACGAGCTACCACTTTGAAAAAGAACTTTTGTGAAGTTTCAAATTTTTGGAGGGTCCCGCGATTGTCGGAAGCTATGAGATGCCGCCGCTCAAGAACATCAAATTCTCGACACAGTCTGTGATGAAAGGATCACACCTCAGGCTACAAGTCGCGAAATTTCAGTCTGATTGAGGCCTCGCGGAGCTAACGTAACGAGCTACAATTTGAAACAGGACTTTTGTGAAGTTTCGACTTTTTGGAGGGTCCCGCGATTGTCGGAAGCTGTTAGATGCGGCCGCTCAATAACATCAAATTATCGACACAGTCTGCAATGAAAGGATCACACCTCAGTCTACAAGTCACGAAATTTCAGTCTGATTGAGGCCTCGCGGAGCTAATGTAACGAGCTACAACTTTGAAAAAGAACTTTTGTGAAGTTTCAACTTTTTGGAGGGTCCCGCGATTGTCGGAAGCTGTGAGATGCTGTCGCTCAAGAACATCAAATTCTCGACACAGTCTGGAATGAAAGGATCACACGTCAGGCTACAAGTCACGAAATTTCAGTCTGATTGAGGCCTCGCAGAGCTAACGTAACGAGCTACAACTTTGAAAAAGAACTTTTGTGAAGTTTCGACTTTTTGGAGGGTCCCGCGATTGTCGGAAGCTGTGAGATGCTGCCGCTCAAGAACATCAAATTCTCGACACAGTCTGGAATGAAAGGATCACACGTCAGGCTACAGGTCGCGAAACTTCAGTCTGATTGAGGCCTCACGGAGCTAATTTAACGAGCTACCACTTTGAAAAAGAACTTTTGTGAAGTTTCAAATTTTTGGAGGGTCCCGCGATTGTCGGAAGCTATGAGATGCCGCCGCTCAAGAACATCAAATTCTCGACACAGTCTGTGATGAAAGGATCACACCTCAGGCTACAAGTCGCGAAATTTCAGTCTGATTGAGGCCTCGCGGAGCTAACGTAACGAGCTACAATTTGAAACAGGACTTTTGTGAAGTTTCGACTTTTTGGAGGGTCCCGCGATTGTCGGAAGCTGTTAGATGCGGCCGCTCAATAACATCAAATTATCGACACAGTCTGCAATGAAAGGATCACACCTCAGGCTACAAGTCACGAAATTTCAGTCTGATTGAGGCCTCGCAGAGCTAACGTAACGAGCTACAACTTTGAAAAAGAACTTTTGTGAAGTTTCGACTTTTTGGAGGGTCCCGCGATTGTCGGAAGCTGTGAGATGCCGCCGCTCAAGAACATCAAATTCTCGACACAGTCTGCAATGAAAGGATCACACCTCAGGCTACAAGTCGCGAAATTTCAGTCTGATTGAGGCCTCGCGGAGCTAACGTAACGAGCTACAACTTTGAAAAAGAACTTTTGTGAAGTTTCAACTTTTTGGAGGGTCCCGCGATTGTCGGAAGCTGTGAGATGCTGCCGCTCAAGAACATCAATTCTCGACACAGTCTGGAATGAAAGGATCACACGTCAGGCTACAGGTCGCGAAATTTCAGTCTGATTGAGTCCTCGCGGAGCTAATTTAACGAGCTACCACTTTGAAAAAGAACTTTTGTGAAGTTTCAACTTTTTGGAGGGTCCCGTGATTGTCGGAAGCTGTGAGATGCGCCGCTCAAGAACATCAAATTCTCGACACAGTCTGTGATGAAAGGATCACACCTCAGGCTACAAGTCGCGAAATTTCATTCTGATTGAGGCCTCGCGGAGCTAACGTAACGAGCTACAACTTTGAAACAGGACTTTTGTGAAGTTTCGACTTTTTGGAGGGTCCCGCGATTGTCGGAAGCTGTTAGATGCGGCCGCTCAATAACATCAAATTATCGACACAGTCTGCAATGAAAGGATCACACCTCAGGCTACAAGTCACGAAATTTCAGTCTGATTGAGGCCTCGCGGAGCTAATGTAACGAGCTACAACTTTGAAAAAGATTTTTTGTGAAGTTTCAACTTTTTGGAGGGTCCCGCGATTGTCGGAAGCTGTGAGATGCTGTCGCTCAAGAACATCAAATTCTCGACACAGTCTGCAATGAAAGGATCACACCTCAGGCTACAAGTCGCGAAATTTCAGTCTGATTGAGGCCTCGCGGAGCAAACGTAACGAGCTACCACTTTGAAAAAGAACTTTTGTGAAGTTTCGACTTTTTGGAGGGTCCCGCGATTGTCGGAAGCTATGAGATGCCGCCGCTCAAGAACATCAAATTCTCGACACAGTCTGTGATGAAAGGATCACACCTCAGGCTACAAGTCGCGAAATTTCAGTCTGATTGAGGCCTCGCGGAGCTAACGTAACGAGCTACAATTTGAAACAGGACTTTTGTGAAGTTTCGACTTTTTGGAGGGTCCCGCGATTGTCGGAAGCTGTTAGATGCGGCCGCTCAATAACATCAAATTATCGACACAGTCTGCAATGAAAGGATCACACATCAGGCTACAAGTCACGAAATTTCAGTCTGATTGAGGCCTCGCAGAGCTAACGTAACGAGCTACAACTTTGAAAAAGAACTTTTGTGAAGTTTCGACTTTTTGGAGGGTCCCGCGATTGTCGGAAGCTGTTAGATGCGGCCGCTCAATAACATCAAATTATCGACACAGTCTGCAGTGAAAGGATCACACCTCAGTCTACAAGTCACGAAATTTCAGTCTGATTGAGGCCTCGCGGAGCTAATGTAACGAGCTACAACTTTGAAAAAGAACTTTTGTGAAGTTTCAACTTTTTGGAGGGTCCCGCGATTGTCGGAAGCTGTGAGATGCTGTCGCTCAAGAACATCAAATTCTCGACACAGTCTGGAATGAAAGGATCACACGTCAGGCTACAAGTCACGAAATTTCAGTCTGATTGAGGCCTCGCAGAGCTAACGTAACGAGCTACAACTTTGAAAAAGAACTTTTGTGAAGTTTCAACTTTTTGGAGGGTCCCGCGATTGTCGGAAGCTGTGAGATGCTGTCGCTCAAGAACATCAAATTCTCGACACAGTCTGCAATGAAAGGATCACACCTCAGGCTACAAGTCGCGAAATTTCAGTCTGATTGAGGCCTCGCGGAGCTAACGTAACGAGCTACCACTTTGAAAAAGAACTTTTGTGAAGTTTCGACTTTTTGGACGGTCCCGCGATTGTCGGAAGCTGTTAGATGCGGCCGCTCAAGAACATCAAATTCTCGACACAGTCTGCAATGAAAGGATCACACCTCAGGCTACAAGTCGCGAAATTTCAGTCTGATTGAGGCCTCGCGGAGCTAACGTAACGAGCTACAACTTTGAAAAAGAACTTTTGTGAAGTTTCGACTTTTTGGAGGGTCCCGCGATTGTCGAAAGCTGTGAGATGCCGCCGCTCAAGAACATCAAATTCTCGACACAGTCTGCAATGAAAGGATCACACCTCAGGCTACAAGTCGCGAAATTTCAGTCTGATTGAGGCCTCGCGGAGCTAACGTAACGAGCTACAACTTTGAAAAAGAACTTTTGTGAAGTTTCGACTTTTTGGAGGGTCCCGCGATTGTCGGAAGCTGTGAGATGCTGCCGCTCAAGAACATCAAATTCTCGACACAGTCTGGAATGAAAGGATCACACGTCAGGCTACAGGTCGCGAAATTTCAGTCTGATTGAGGCCTCCGGAGCTAATTTAACGAGCTACCACTTTGAAAAAGAACTTTTGTGAAGTTTCAAATTTTTGGAGGGTCCCGCGATTGTCGGAAGCTATGAGATGCCGCCGCTCAAGAACATCAAATTCTCGACACAGTCTGTGATGAAAGGATCACACCTCAGGCTACAAGTCGCGAAATTTCAGTCTGATTGAGGCCTCGCGGAGCTAACGTAACGAGCTACAATTTGAAACAGGACTTTTGTGAAGTTTCGACTTTTTGGAGGGTCCCGCGATTGTCGGAAGCTGTTAGATGCGGCCGCTCAATAACATCAAATTATCGACACAGTCTGCAATGAAAGGATCACACCTCAGGCTACAAGTCACGAAATTTCAGTCTGATTGAGGCCTCGCGGAGCTAATGTAACGAGCTACAACTTTGAAAAAGAACTTTTGTGAAGTTTCAACTTTTTGGAGGGTCCCGCGATTGTCGGAAGCTGTGAGATGCTGTCGCTCAAGAACATCAAATTCTCGACACAGTCTGCAATGAAAGGATCACACCTCAGGCTACAAGTCGCGAAATTTCAGTCTGATTGAGGCCTCGCGGAGCTAACGTAACGAGCTACCACTTTGAAAAAGAACTTTTGTGAAGTTTCAACTTTTTGGAGGGTCCCGCGATTGTCGGAAGCTGTGAGATGCGCCGCTCAAGAACATCAAATTCTCGACACAGTCTGCAATGAAAGGATCACACCTCAGGCTACAAGTCGCGAAATTTCAGTCTGATTGAGGCCTCGCGGAGCTAACGTAACGAGCTACCACTTTGAAAAAGAACTTTTGTGAAGTTTCAACTTTTTGGAGGGTCCCGTGATTGTCGGAAGCTGTGAGATGCCGCCACTCAAGAACATCAAATTCTCGACACAGTCTGCAATGAAAGGATCACACCTCAGGCTACAAGTCGCGAAATTTCAGTCTGATTGAGGCCTCGCGGAGCTAACGTAACGAGCTACCACTTTGAAACAGGACTTTTGTGAAGTTTCGACTTTTTGGAGGGTCCCGCGATTGTCGGAAGCTGTTAGATGCGGCCGCTCAATAACATCAAATTATCGACACAGTCTGCAATGAAAGGATCACACCTCAGGCTACAAGTCACGAAATTTCAGTCTGATTGAGGCCTCGCGGAGCTAATGTAACGAGCTACAACTTTGAAAAAGAACTTTTGTGAAGTTTCAACTTTTTGGAGGGTCCCGCGATTGTCGGAAGCTGTGAGATGCTGTCGCTCAAGAACATCAAATTCTCGACACAGTCTGCAATGAAAGGATCACACCTCAGGCTACAAGTCGCGAAATTTCAGTCTGATTGAGGCCTCGCGGAGCTAACGTAACGAGCTACCACTTTGAAAAAGAACTTTTGTGAAGTTTCAACTTTTTGGAGGGTCCCGCGATTGTCGGAAGCTGTGAGATGCGCCGCTCAAGAACATCAAATTCTCGACACAGTCTGCAATGAAAGGATCACACCTCAGGCTACAAGTCGCGAAATTTCAGTCTGATTGAGGCCTCGCGGAGCTAACGTAACGAGCTACAACTTTGAAAAAGAACTTTTGTGAAGTTTCAACTTTTTGGAGGGTCCCGCGATTGTCGGAAGCTGTGAGATGCCGCCGCTCAAGAACATCAAATTCTCGACACAGTCTGCAATGAAAGGATCACACCTCAGGCTACAAGTCGCGAAATTTCAGTCTGATTGAGGCCTCGCGGAGCTAACGTAACGAGCTACCACTTTGAAAAAAACTTTTGTGAAGTTTCGACTTTTGGAGGTCCCGTGATTGTCGGAAGCTGTGAGATGCGCCGCTCAAAAACATCAAATTCTCGACACAGTCTGCAATGAAAGGATCACACCTCAGGCTACAAGTCGCGAAATTTCAGTCTGATTGAGGCCTCGCGGAGCTAACGTAACGAGCTACAACTTTGAAAAAGAACTTTTGTGAAGTTTCAACTTTTTGGAGGGTCCCGCGATTGTCGGAAGCTGTGAGATGCCGCCGCTCAAGAACATCAAATTCTCGACACAGTCTGCAATGAAAGGATCACACCTCAGGCTACAAGTCGCGAAATTTCAGTCTGATTGAGGCCTCGCGGAGCTAACGTAACGAGCTACAACTTTGAAAAAGAACTTTTGTGAAGTTTGACTTTTTGGAGGGTCCCGCGATTGTCGGAAGCTGGAGATGCTGCCGCTCAAGAACATCAAATTCTCGACACAGTCTGGAATGAAAGGATCACACGTCAGGCTACAGGTCGCGAAATTTCAGTCTGATTGAGGCCTCGCGGAGCTAATTTAACGAGCTACCACTTTGAAAAAGAACTTTTGTGAAGTTTCAAATTTTTGGAGGGTCCCGCGATTGTCGGAAGCTATGAGATGCCGCCGCTCAAGAACATCAAATTCTCGACACAGTCTGTGATGAAAGGATCACACCTCAGGCTACAAGTCGCGAAATTTCAGTCTGATTGAGGCCTCGCGGAGCTAACGTAACGAGCTACAACTTTGAAACAGGACTTTTGTGAAGTTTCGACTTTTTGGAGGGTCCCGCGATTGTCGGAAGCTGTTAGATGCGGCCGCTCAATAACATCAAATTATCGACACAGTCTGCAATGAAAGGATCACACCTCAGGCTACAAGTCACGAAATTTCAGTCTGATTGAGGCCTCGCGGAGCTAATGTAACGAGCTACAACTTTGAAACAGAACTTTTGTGAAGTTTCAACTTTTTGGAGGGTCCCGCGATTGTCGGAAGCAGTGAGATGCTGTCGCTCAAGAACATCAAATTCTCGACACAGTCTGCAATGAAAGGATCACACCTCAGGCTACAAGTCGCGAAATTTCAGTCTGATTGAGGCCTCGCGGAGCTAACGTAACGAGCTACCACTTTGAAAAAAACTTTTGTGAAGTTTCAACTTTTTGGAGGGTCCCGTGATTGTCGGAAGCTGTGAGATGCCGCCACTCAAGAACATCAAATTCTCGACACAGTCTGCAATGAAAGGATCACACCTCAGGCTACAAGTCGCGAAATTTCAGTCTGATTGAGGCCTCGCGGAGCTAACGTAACGAGCTACCACTTTGAAACAGGACTTTTGTGAAGTTTCGACTTTTTGGAGGGTCCCGCGATTGTCGGAAGCTGTTAGATGCGGCCGCTCAATAACATCAAATTATCGACACAGTCTGCAATGAAAGGATCACACCTCAGGCTACAAGTCACGAAATTTCAGTCTGATTGAGGCCTCGCGGAGCTAATGTAACGAGCTACAACTTTGAAAAAGAACTTTTGTGAAGTTTCAACTTTTTGGAGGGTCCCGCGATTGTCGGAAGCTGTGAGATGCTGTCGCTCAAGAACATCAAATTCTCGACACAGTCTGCAATGAAAGGATCACACCTCAGGCTACAAGTCGCGAAATTTCAGTCTGATTGAGGCCTCGCGGAGCTAACGTAACGAGCTACCACTTTGAAAAGAACTTTTGTGAAGTTTCAACTTTTTGGAGGGTCCCGTGATTGTCGGAAGCTGTGAGATGCCGCCACTCAAGAACATCAAATTCTCGACACAGTCTGCAATGAAAGGATCACACCTCAGGCTACAAGTCGCGAAATTTCAGTCTGATTGAGGCCTCGCGGAGCTAACGTAACGAGCTACCACTTTGAAACAGGACTTTTGTGAAGTTTCGACTTTTTGGAGGGTCCCGCGATTGTCGGAAGCTGTTAGATGCGGCCGCTCAATAACATCAAATTATCGACACAGTCTGCAATGAAAGGATCACACCTCAGGCTACAAGTCACGAAATTTCAGTCTGATTGAGGCCTCGCGGAGCTAATGTAACGAGCTACAACTTTGAAAAAGAACTTTTGTGAAGTTTCAACTTTTTGGAGGTCCCGCGATTGTCGGAAGCTGTGAGATGCTGTCGCTCAAGAACATCAAATTCTCGACACAGTCTGCAATGAAAGGATCACACCTCAGGCTACAAGTCGCGAAATTTCAGTCTGATTGAGGCCTCGCGGAGCTAACGTAACGAGCTACCACTTTGAAACAGGACTTTTGTGAAGTTTCGACTTTTTGGAGGGTCCCGCGATTGTCGGAAGCTGTTAGATGCGGCCGCTCAATAACATCAAATTATCGACACAGTCTGCAATGAAAGGATCACACCTCAGGCTACAAGTCACGAAATTTCAGTCTGATTGAGGCCTCGCGGAGCTAATATAACGAGCTACAACTTTGAAAAAGAACTTTTGTGAAGTTTCAACTTTTTGGAGGGTCCCGCGATTGTCGGAAGCTGTGAGATGCTGTCGCTCAAGAACATCAAATTCTCGACACAGTCTGCAATGAAAGGATCACACCTCAGGCTACAAGTCGCGAAATTTCAGTCTGATTGAGGCCTCGCGGAGCTAACGTAACGAGCTACCACTTTGAAACAGGACTTTTGTGAAGTTTCGACTTTTTGGAGGGTCCCGCGATTGTCGGAAGCTGTTAGATGCGGCCGCTCAATAACATCAAATTATCGACACAGTCTGCAATGAAAGGATCACACCTCAGGCTACAAGTCACGAAATTTCAGTCTGATTGAGGCCTCGCGGAGCTAATGTAACGAGCTACAACTTTGAAAAAGAACTTTTGTGAAGTTTCAACTTTTTGGAGGGTCCCGCGATTGTCGGAAGCTGTGAGATGCTGTCCTCAAGAACATCAAATTCTCGACACAGTCTGCAATGAAAGGATCACACCTCAGGCTACAAGTCGCGAAATTTCAGTCTGATTGAGGCCTCGCGGAGCTAACGTAACGAGCTACCACTTTGAAAAAGAACTTTTGTGAAGTTTCAACTTTTTGGAGGGTCCCGCGATTGTCGGAAGCTGTGAGATGCCGCCGCTCAAGAACATCAAATTCTCGACACAGTCTGCAATGAAAGGATCACACCTCAGGCTACAAGTCGCGAAATTTCAGTCTGATTGAGGCCTCGCGGAGCTAACGTAACGAGCTACAACTTTGAAAAAGAACTTTTGTGAAGTTTCGACTTTTTGGAGGGTCCCGCGATTGTCGGAAGCTGTGAGATGCTGCGCTCAAGAACATCAAATTCTCGACACAGTCTGCAATGAAAGGATCACACCTCAGGCTACAAGTCGCGAAATTTCAGTCTGATTGAGGCCTCGCGGAGCTAACGTAACGAGCTACCACTTTGAAAAAGACTTTTGTGAAGTTTCAACTTTTTGGAGGGTCCCGCGATTGTCGGAAGCTGTGAGATGCCGCCGCTCAAGAACATCAAATTCTCGACACAGTCTGCAATGAAAGGATCACACCTCAGGCTACAAGTCGCGAAATTTCAGTCTGATTGAGGCCTCGCGGAGCTAACGTAACGAGCTACAACTTTAAAAAAGAACTTTTGTGAAGTTTCGACTTTTGGAGGGTCCCGCGATTGTCGGAAGCTGTGAGATGCTGTCGCTCAAGAACATCAAATTCTCGACACAGTCTGCAATGAAAGGATCACACCTCAGGCTACAAGTCGCGAAATTTCAGTCTGATTGAGGTCTCGCGGAGCTAACGTAACGAGCTACAACTTTGAAAGAGAACTTTTGTGAAGTTTCGACTTTTTGGAGGGTCCCGCGATTGTCGGAAGCTGTGAGATGCCGCCACTCAAGAACATCAAATTCTCGACACAGTCTGCAATGAAAGGATCACACCTCAGGCTACAAGTCGCGAAATTTCAGTCTGATTGAGGCCTCGCGGAGCTAACGTAACGAGCTACCACTTTGAAAAAAAACTTTTGTGAAGTTTCGACTTTTAGGAAGGTCCCGTGATTGTCGGAAGCTGTGAGATGCCGCCGCTCAAAAACATCAAATTCTCGACACAGTCTGCAATGAAAGGATCACACCTCAGGCTACAAGTCGCGAAATTTCAGTCTGATTGAGGCCTCGCGGAGCTAACGTAACGAGCTACAACTTTGAAAAAGAACTTTTGTGAAGTTTCAACATTTTGGAGGGTCCCGCGATTGTCGGAAGCTGTGAGATGCCGCCGCTCAAGAACATCAAATTCTCGACACAGTCTGCAATGAAAGGATCACACCTCAGGCTACAAGTCGCGAAATTTCAGTCTGATTGAGGCCTCGCGGAGCTAACGTAACGAGCTACAACTTTGAAAAAGAACTTTTGTGAAGTTTGACTATTTGGAGGGTCCCGCGATTGTCGGAAGCTGCGAGATGCTGCCGCTCAAGAACATCAAATTCTCGACACAGCCTGGAATGAAAGGATCACACGTCAGGCTACAGGTCGCGAAATTTCAGTCTGATTGAGGCCTCGCGGAGCTAATTTAACGAGCTACCACTTTGAAAAAGAACTTTTGTGAAGTTTCAAATTTTTGGAGGGTCCCGCGATTGTCGGAAGCTATGAGATGCCGCCGCTCAAGAACATCAAATTCTCGACACAGTCTGTGATGAAAGGATCACACCTCAGGCTACAAGTCGCGAAATTTCAGTCTGATTGAGGCCTCGCGGAGCTAACGTAACGAGCTACAACTTTGAAACAGGACTTTTGTGAAGTTTCGACTTTTTGGAGGGTCCCGCGATTGTCGGAAGCTGTTAGATGCGGCCGCTCAATAACATCAAATTATCGACACAGTCTGCAATGAAAGGATCACACCTCAGGCTACAAGTCACGAAATTTCAGTCTTATTGAGGCCTCGCGGAGCTAATGTAACGAGCTACAACTTTGAAAAAGAACTTTTGTGAAGTTTCAACTTTTTGGAGGGTCCCGCGATTGTCGGAAGCAGTGAGATGCTGTCGCTCAAGAACATCAAATTCTCGACACAGTCTGCAATGAAAGGATCACACCTCAGGCTACAAGTCGCGAAATTTCAGTCTGATTGAGGCCTCGCGGAGCTAACGTAACGAGCTACCACTTTGAAAAAAAACTTTTGTGAAGTTTCAACTTTTTGGAGGGTCCCGTGATTGTCGGAAGCTGTGAGATGCTGTCGCTCAAGAACATCAAATTCTCGACACAGTCTGCAATGAAAGGATCACCCCTCAGGCTACAAGTCGCGAAATTTCAGTCTGATTGAGGCCTCGCGGAGCTATCGTAACGAGCTACCACTTTGAAAAAGAACTTTTGTGAAGTTTCAACTTTTTGGAGGGTCTCGCGATTGTCGGAAGCTGTGAGATGCTGTCGCTCAAGAACATCAAATTATCGACACAGTCTGCAATGAAAGGATCACACCTCAGGCTACAAGTCACGAAATTTCAGTCTGATTGAGGCCTCGCGGAGCTAACGTAACGAGCTACCACTTTGAAACAGGACTTTTGTGAAGTTTCAACTTTTTGGAGGGTCCCGCGATTGTCGGAAGCTGTGAGATGCTGTCGCTCAAGAACATCAAATTCTCGACACAGTCTGCAATGAAAGGATCACACCTCAGGCTACAAGTCGCGAAATTTCAGTCTGATTGAGGCCTCGCGGAGCTAACGTAACGAGCTACCACTTTGAAACAGGACTTTTGTGAAGTTTCGACTTTTTGGAGGGTCCCGCGATTGTCGGAAGCTGTTAGATGCGGCCGCTCAATAACATCAAATTATCGACACAGTCTGCAATGAAAGGATCACACCTCAGGCTACAAGTCACGAAATTTCAGTCTGATTGAGGCCTCGCGGAGCTAATGTAACGAGCTACAACTTTGAAAAAGAACTTTTGTGAAGTTTCAACTTTTTGGAGGGTCCCGCGATTGTCGGAAGCTGTGAGATGCTGTCGCTCAAGAACATCAAATTCTCGACACAGTCTGCAATGAAAGGATCACACCTCAGGCTACAAGTCGCGAAATTTCAGTCTGATTGAGGCCTCGCGGAGCTAACGTAACGAGCTACCACTTTGAAAAAGAACTTTTGTGAAGTTTCAACTTTTTGGAGGGTCCCGCGATTGTCGGAAGCTGTGAGATGCCGCCGCTCAAGAACATCAAATTATCGACACAGTCTGCAATGAAAGGATCACACCTCAGGCTACAAGTCGCGAAATTTCAGTCTGATTGAGGCCTCGCGGAGCTAACGTAACGAGCTACAACTTTAAAAAAGAACTTTTGTGAAGTTTCGACTTTTCGGAGGGTCCCGCGATTGTCGGAAGGTGTGAGATGCTGTCGCTCAAGAACATCAAATTCTCGACACAGTCTGCGATGAAAGGATCACACCTCAGGCTACAAGTCGCGAAATTTCATTCTGATTGAGGCCTCGCGGAGCTAACGTAACGAGCTACAACTTTGAAACAGGACTTTTGTGAAGTTTCGACTTTTTGGAGGGTCCCGCGATTGTCGAAAGCTGTTAGATGCGGCCACTCAATAACATCAAATTATCGACCCAGTCTGCCATGAAAGGATCACACCTCAGGCTACAAGTCACGAAATTTCAGTGTGATTGAGGCCTCGCGGAGCTAACGTAACGAGCTACCACTTTGAAAAAGAACTTTTGTGAAGTTTCAACTTTTTGGAGGGTCCCGCGATTGTCGGAAGCTGTGAGATGCCGCCGCTCAAGAACATCAAATTCTCGACACAGTCTGCAATGAAAGGATCACACCTCAGGCTACAAGTCGCGAAATTTCAGTCTGATTGAGGCCTCGCGGAGCTAACTTAACGAGCTACAACTTTAAAAAAGAACTTTTGTGAAGTTTCGACTTTTCGGAGGGTCCCGCGATTGTCGGAAGCTGTGAGATGCTGTCGCTCAAGAACATCAAATTCTCGACACAGTCTGGAATGAAAGGATCACACGTCAGGCTACAGGTCGCGAAATTTCAGTCTGATTGAGGCCTCGCGTTGCTAACTTAACGAGCTACAACTTTGGAAAAATTTTTTTGTGAAGTTTCGACTTTTAGGAAGGTCCCGCGATTGTCGGAAGCTGTGAGATGCTGCCGCTCAAAAACATCAAATTCTCGACACAGTCTGCAATGAAAGGATCACACCTCAGGCTACAAGTCGCGAAATTTCAGTCTGATTGAGGTCTCGCGGAGCTAACGTAACGAGCTACAACTTTGAAAGAGAACTTTTGTGAAAGTTTCGACTTTTTGTAGGGTCCCGCGATTGTCGGAAGCTGTGAGATGCCGCCGCTCAAGAACATCAAATTCTCGACACAGTCTGCAATGAAAGGATCACACCTCAGGCTACAAGTCGCGAAATTTCAGTCTGATTGAGGCCTCGCGGAGCTAACGTAACGAGCTACCACTTTGAAAAAAAACGTTTGTGAAGTTTCGACTTTTAGGAAGGTCCCGTGATTGTCGGAAGCTGTGAGATGCCGCCGCTCAAAAACATCAAATTCTCGACACAGTCTGCAATACAAGTCGTGAAATTTCAGTCTGATTGAGGCCTCGCGGAGCTAACGTAACGAGCTACAACTTTGAAAAAGAACTTTTGTGAAGTTTTGTAAGACCTGAATTTTCAGAACAAGCTAGTTTCCGACTCACGCGTAGGATCAGTGTAAGCGTGACAGGAGTTTGATATTTGAGGAAGATTAATGAAGAAGAAAGTTCAGGAATTGCTTGAGGAATGTTGCGTAGTTGTTTTCGGAGTTAGTGCGAGTCGTCTGCACACCTGCCTTATGGCGAGCATGTCCAGAATAGGCTAATTTCGCTTTTAAAGCAATGTTTAGGCGATATTTCGAATTCTTGGAAAATTTAAAGATTCTCTTTATTTTTCCTTCGACCAGCGTTTCATTTCGGAACTCTGGACTGTACGCACGATAGGTTTCACTTTTCGGATGTCCGCCGACGCTAATTTCTTTGCTTCGAAACCCTATTTTCGAGCAATGGATGAAGACTTTTTCTATTCGGGACTTGTAACGAAGATTCCGTCCTCGTTGCCAGACTTGTTTCGACGTTTCCAATCTTTCTTCTGTTGGAAGTTTTGTCGTTTGAGCATTACAGCAAAAAGTAGTTTTTCGGGGTAGATTAACCGACACCGCTTTTGAGTTTTTCGATATCGTTTTTCCCAAATCCTAGATATTTGTTTTGAGTTCTGGAATTCTGACGCTAGAATCTCTCTTAGAATTCCACGGTGATCGTGCTGCAAAAATCGGAATCGCGAAATTTTCATTTTCCCGCGATTTCGCCCGCCTATAAATAGGCGAAAAAGCAAAATCCTCTTCATTTTCACCCATTTTGGCCGAGAATTGTAGAGAGAGAGGGAGAGGAGAGATTTTCGCGAAACCTTGACCAATCTTCGTGCAGTTCGTCCCTACTTCTAGGTATCAAGGTAACTAACACGATTCCTACCTCTGATTGTTGTTTCTGTTGCGTTTCTGAAGTCGTTTCTGTGCTCTAAGTTTTGAGCTTTTTCTAAAATTGTCCGATTTCTCTGATTTCTCGCTTGGGTTATGTTCCTTATGTTCCCCTGAGTCTAAAACCTCTGTCAGTAAACTCTGATTGCGATTCAGTTGTCCAGGATCTGAAAAATTGACTCAAAACTCTTTTTGTCTCACATTTCGAAACTTTATTGTCGTAAAGCTATAATCTGACTTCGTGCCTTTAGGATTTGTTGTCACGGATGTCATGAGGATCGTTGCTGTCAAATTTGTTTTCAGAACTGATAACTTTGAAGTTTTGAGCCTTTATTTTGGACCAAAATGCCCCTGCGTAGTCGTATTTCGACCCGATTGTCCGAAAATTGTTCTGACAGTTTCTTTGCCTTAGTTTTACCCTAAAACTACCTTGTAAACTGATTTTATCGAAGAAAAAGAGCCGAAGCCCTTTTCTCCTTATGGCCGTGGGTTATTTCCTTAGGGGGGGGGAGTTTTCGTTTTCGAAAACTTGTCCTTTCGTACCTGATTGTCGTATTCTGAAGCTTTAATGCTTTGTCTATCGTTTATGTATTGTTTTACGATCGAACTAATCAATTTTGTTTGGTTTCTGCTTTGTTTTCCTCCGAGGTTCAGTTGAAGGAACTTTGGAATACTCAGAGCAATTGTTTGAGGAGAACTTTGTTTGCGAAGCTGGAACAGCTCGAGGTTAGGGCAACTTACTATATATTAGCTATGAATGCATGATAGGCGTCGATCAATTCGACTTATGCTTTACTTTGATGTTGATTATGTTGATGAACTGATGTTGTGATGTTGTGCTTTGTTGGATTGTGCGTTTTGACGCGACTTCGGAGTGGAGATTCATTGATCTGGTGATCTTTGATGTTTCGGGTTGGATGAGCAACCCTAGGCAAGTTCAAACGAGGGGTTTGGGACTTAGCCATTTGTTGGTATTTGTTGGTTTACATAGACTTTCCCCGGGAAACTTCTTTTGGGTGGTTGGTTTTCGGAAAACCTAGAATGAATAGAATTTTATAAACTAGAGACTTTGGGAGACTTAGACTTTGAGAAATAAACTCATAACCTGACTAATTCAATTCGAAACGTTTTTACTAAATGAATAGTTATAGGAGAACTAAAGGGGAAAACATTTACGAAAGACGGGGAAAAGTCGACCTTTGTTGTGGGTTTGGAGAGTTATCGGAATTGGGGAAAGCCACTAAGGTGAGCTATGGTGATGATTGAAGTCACCGAGTACTTTAGTACTCTTGGGGAGTGTTGTGGAGCCGTGTTGTATTGACCGACACCTAGTGCTCTTGTTGTTTGGGCTGTGTTGTATTGACCGACACTAGACCCTTGTGTTTTCTTGTTGGAGTTGTGTTGTATTGACCGACACTTACTCCGAGTTGTGTTGTATTGACCGACACTAACTCATTGGGTTTGGTTGAGATTGGGTTGTGAGCTAAACACTTTCGTGGTAAGGACGATTCGTTGTTTGGCTAACCACGTTGCATTCAATCGGGTGAATAACGGGAATGGTTCACCTGTGCATATCATGGTGAATAACGGGAATGGTTCACCTTGCATAAATGATGAATAACGGGAATGGTTCATCATTCGGTGAATAACGGGAATGGTTCACCAAGGATGAATAACGGGAATGGTTCATCCAGGATGGATTTCATCCAGGATGGATAACGGGAATGGTCCATCCATAGTGAAAATGCTTCACTTGTGGCGAACGGGAACGCGTCACAAATCCGGATTCATATTGTGCATTTCACGCATACATTCATGCTGACTGAGACTGTGTGCTGTTTGTTTATTGAAGTAATGTTAGAGCCATAACATGCTAGGATTACTTATATGCTTATATAACAACTTATATATATATACCCTGTCACATGTTGTGTGTATATGTACTTATTGCTGTGAGTTGACCCTAGCGCCTTCGCTTTGTTTGTATGTTTGTCTTTGGGCGGTCGGCCTGCTGCCAGATGTCGATGGCCGACTGGTTTTCGATGGTCTCTCCCTCGGGGGGGATCAGGTTTGAGTTGGAGGACCGTACTAACGAGCGTGGACGTCTGACGAAAGGAGTTTTACGACGCATGGAGCTGAGCTTCAACTTGCCGTCTTCAGTTCGCTGTGGACTCGGTTATGTGAGCAGTGAAGGGAGGGTAGGTTAGGATTAGCGACATTTTTGTGTAGAGCTCTGATCGTCAGTTTCTTTTTGGGACAGGGTAGGTTCCGAGGTGTGGCTTTTTGTGTGGTTCTTTTGAGGAGGATCACAGAGAGTCTGTCGGAGTATAGGGGTCTTCCTTTCAGGCCATTTTTGAGTGCCGACTTTCTCTTGGATAACTGTATTTTGATACTTTTACTCACAGTTCTGGTTTGTATATTCGCCTGCGGGCGTACATCCTTGGAGTCACTGCGGCTTCGCGTGACATGGAGTGCAGCCGAGGCTGTACAGATGTATATATTGTATATCGGTTAGTTTAGTTGTTGGGTGTTGTCTCTACATCTTTATCGCTTTGATTTAAAGGAAAGAAAAAAAAATTACCTGTTTTCCGCGTAAAGTTTATTTTTGGTTACTAAAGTGACACCTGGAAGTCGGGGTGTTACAAGTTTCAACTTTTTGGAGGGTCCCGCGATTGTCGGAAGTTGTGAGATGCCGCCGCTCAAGAACATCAAATTCTCGACACAGTCTGCAATGAAAGGATCACACCTCAGGCTACAAGTCGCGAAATTTCAGTCTGATTGAGGCCTCGCGGAGCTAACGTAACGAGCTACAACTTTGAAAAAGAACTTTTGTGAAGTTTCAAATTTTTGGAGGGTCCCGCGATTGTCGGAAGCTATGAGATGCCGCCGCTCAAGAACATCAAATTCTCGACACAGTCTGTGATGAAAGGATCACACCTCAGGCTACAAGTCGCGAAATTTCAGTCTGATTGAGGCCTCGCGGAGCTAACGTATCGAGCTACAACTTTGAAACAGGACTTTTGTGAAGTTTCGACTTTTTGGAGGGTCCCGCGATTGTCGGAAGCTGTTAGATGCGGCCGCTCAATAACATCAAATTATCGACACAGTCTGCAATGAAAGGATCACACCTCAGGCTACAAGTCACGAAATTTCAGTCTGATTGAGGCCTCGCGGAGCTAATGTAACGAGCTACAACTTTGAAAAAGAACTTTTGTGAAGTTTCAACTTTTTGGAAGGTCCCGCGATTGTCGGAAGCTGTGAGATGCTGTCGCTCAAGAACATCAAATTCTCGACACAGTCTGCAATGAAAGGATCACACCTCAGGCTACAAGTCGCGAAATTTCAGTCTGATTGAGGCCTCGCGGAGCTAACGTAACGAGCTACCACTTTGAAAAAAAACTTTTGTGAAGTTTCAACTTTTTGGAGGGTCCCGTGATTGTCGGAAGCTGTGAGATGCCGCCACTCAAGAACATCAAATTCTCGACACAGTCTGCAATGAAAGGATCACACCTCAGGCTACAAGTCGCGAAATTTCAGTCTGATTGAGGCCTCGCGGAGCTAACGTAACGAGCTACAACTTTGAAACAGGACTTTTGTGAAGTTTCGACTTTTTGGAGGGTCCCGCGATTGTCGGAAGCTGTTAGATGCGGCCGCTCAATAACATCAAATTATCGACACAGTCTGCAATGAAAGGATCACACCTCAGGCTACAAGTCACGAAATTTCAGTCTGATTGAGGCCTCGCGGAGCTAATGTAACGAGCTACAACTTTGAAAAAGAACTTTTGTGAAGTTTCAACTTTTTGGAGGGTCCCGCGATTGTCGGAAGCTGTGAGATGCTGTCGCTCAAGAACATCAAATTCTCGACACAGTCTGCAATGGAAGGATCACACCTCAGGCTACAAGTCGCGAAATTTCAGTCTGATTGAGGCCTCGCGGAGCTAACGTAACGAGCTACCACTTTGAAAAAGAACTTTTGTGAAGTTTCAACTTTTTGGAGGGTCCCGTGATTGTCGGAAGCTGTGAGATGCCGCCACTCAAGAACATCAAATTCTCGACATAGTCTGCAATGAAAGGATCACACCTCAGGCTACAAGTCGCGAAATTTCAGTCTGATTGAGGCCTCGCGGAGCTAACGTAACGAGCTACCACTTTGAAACAGGACTTTTGTGAAGTTTCGACTTTTTGGAGGGTCCCGCGATTGTCGGAAGCTGTTAGATGCGGCCGCTCAATAACATCAAATTATCGACACAGTCTGCAATGAAAGGTTCACACCTCAGGCTACAAGTCACGAAATTTCAGTCTGATTGAGGCCTCGCGGAGCTAATGTAACGAGCTACAACTTTGAAAAAGAACTTTTGTGAAGTTTCAACTTTTTGGAGGGTCCCGCGATTGTCGGAAGCTATGAGATGCTTGTAAGATCAAGTTTTGATCGAGTAGTACAACTCTATGTTTTGATGATTACAAGTTAACCTTTTGATATGAACAATTGTGGTACTATAACGTGTTTTTCTGAGTGTGCTATTTACAGGCTCTGACCTCAACTCAATCTCACACAAATTAGAAGCACTGTGTATAAAGCGTAACCCAAGCAACGCTTTCGCATTCACCATGTTCAGTATGAACAGTGGAAAAGCTTCAGAAGTTCTGAAGCTATACAAACTCTGATGTGGACTCAGTCGCTAGAAGCTCTGAAGATCCAGAAGTTCTGATAACCAAGAAACACTGAAGGTTCAGATGTTCTGATGGTGTAGAAGACTCTGAAGATCCAGAAGCTGAATAATGGAAACTCTGAAGTCCAGAAGCAAGAAACTCTGAAGGCCATGTTCTTCCCTCTGAGTTCAGAATCAGAAGATACAATGGTCAGAGGATCTGTGCTTTCCCTCTGACTCTGATCAACCGGCTTCACAAGTTCCAATATGAAGTATTCCCCTGATCAGAAGTCTCCTAGGTTAAAAGGTCAAGTTGCTATCCAAGTACAAAAGCAAGTGTACCTTCCTGACGACCTACCTAACGCTCTCAGCCACAGCAGAAGCTGGATTTTCCAGAACTGCCCTCCAACGGTAGCATTTCCCATGCAACGCTCAACCCTAATCCTTGGAGTATATATAGAGGCTGAAGATTGAAAGAAGCAGCTAAGAAGTGAAGCAACACATACGCGCAAGACATATTCAAAATATTCTAAGCTTTCTTTCATCTGAAATTCATTGAGTTTACTATTAGCTTTTTAGAAGCAAATTTCTTGTAAACATTTCTTTGATAAACAGTTTGTTTAGTTCCTTTAGGAGATCAAGGTTGATCGGATCCTAGAGAAGACTAAGAGAGTGAATCTTAGTGTGAGCTAAGTCAGTGTAATTGTTAGTCACTTGTAGGTTTCAAGTGCAGTTGTAACTCTTACCTGATTAGTGGATTGCCTTCATTCTAAGAAGGAAGAAATCACCTTAACGGGTGGACTGGAGTAGCTTGAGTGATTTATCAAGTGAACCAGGATAAAATCCTTGTGTGCTTCTCTATCTCTTATCTTTAGCACTTAAGTTCTCGAAAGATTTGTCAAAATCTTTAAGGTGGAAGTTTTGTACTGAAAACGTTATTCAAACCCCCCCTTTCTACCGTTTTTCATACCTTCAATTGGTATCAGAGCGCAAGTTCTGATTACCACACCTAACAGTGTTCAGTGATCCGGGCCGGTGTGAAAAACAATGGCTGCCACCACCAGTGAAACTCAAAGAGATGGTTACAATGCAAAGCCTCCTATGTTCGACGGTCAAAGGTTCGAATATTGGAAAGATAGACTGGAAAGTTTCTTTCTGGGTTTCGATGCAGATCTCTGGGATATTATTGTGGATGGCTACGAGTGTCCAGTTGATGCAGATGGCAAGAAGATCCCAAGGTCAGAGATGACTGCAGATCAAAAGAAGCTGTACTCACAACATCACAAAGCAAGAGAAATTCTTCTAAGTGCTATTTCCTATGAAGAGTACCAGAAGATTACAGATCGTGAGTTTGCTAAAGGCATTTTTGAATCTCTGAAGATGTCTCATGAAGGAAACAAGAAAGTCAAAGAATCAAAGGCATTGTCTTTGATCCAAAAGTATGAATCCTTCATCATGGAGCCAAATGAATCCATTGAAGAAATGTTCTCCAGATTTCAATTGCTTGTAGCTGGCATACGACCTCTCAACAAGAGCTACACAACAAAAGATCATGTCATAAGGGTCATCAGGTGTCTTCCTGAAAGTTGGATGCCTTTGGTGACTTCAATAGAGCTCACGAGAGACGTTGAGAATATGAGTTTAGAAGAACTCATCAGCATTTTGAAATGCCATGAGCTGAAGCGCTCAGAGATGCAAGATCTGAGGAAAAAGTCCATAGCCTTGAAATCCAAATCTGAAAAGGCTAAGGTTGAGAAGTCAAAGGCTCTTCAAGCTGAAGAAGAAGAATCTGAAGAAGCATCAGAAGATTCTGATGAAGATGAGCTGACTCTGATCTCCAAGAGACTCAACCGCATCTGGAAGCACAGGCAGAGCAAGTTCAAAGGCTCTGGAAAGGCAAAAGGAAAGTATGAGTCCTCAGGCCAGAAGAAGTCTTCAATCAAGGAAGTCACATGTTTTGAGTGCAAAGAATCTGGGCACTACAAAAGTGATTGTCCAAAGTTGAAGAAAGACAAGAAGCCAAAGAAGCACTTCAAGACCAAGAAGAGTCTGATGGTGACATTCGATGAATCAGAGTCAGAGGATGTTGACTCTGATGGTGAAGTCCAAGGACTCATGGCCATTGTCAAAGACAAAGGAGCAGAGTCAAAGGAAGCTGTTGACTCTGACTCAGAATCAGAAGGAGATCCTAACTCAGACGATGAAAATGAGGTATTTGCTTCTTTCTCTACCTCTGAACTGAAACATGCTTTGTCTGATATCATGGATAAGTATAACTCTTTATTGTCTAAGCATAAAAAGTTGAAAAAGAACTTATCTGCTGTCTCCAAGACTCCTTCTGAACAGGAGAAAATTATTTCTGATTTGAAAAATGAAAATCATGCTTTGGTAAATTCTAACTCTGTGCTTAAGAACCAGATTGCTAAGTTAGAAGAAATTGTTGCCTGTGATGCCTCTGATTGTAGAAATGAATCTAAGTATGAAAAGTCTTTTCAAAGATTCCTAGCTAAAAGCGTGGATAGAAGCTTAATGGCTTCAATGATCTATGGCGTAAGCAGAAATGGAATGCATGGCATTGGCTATTCTAAACCAATTAGAAATGAGCCTTCTGTGTCTAAAGCTAAATCCTTGTATGAATGCTTTGTTCCCTCTGGTACCATATTGCCTGATCCTGTACCTGCTAAAGTTGCTAAACATCCTCTTAAAAAGGGATCTTTCTCTATGACTAAATATCATGCAAATATTCCTTTAAAATATTATGTTGAGACACCCAAGGTGATCAGAACCTCTGGGGTAACTAACAAAAGAGGACCCAGAAAGTGGGTACCTAAGGACAAGATTATCTATGTTGCAGATATCCTTGATAGCTCCACTGAAACACCAATCATGGTATCTGGACAGTGGATGCTCGCGTCACATGACGGGAGAAAAGCGTATGTTCCGAGAGCTGAAACTTAAGCCTGGAGGCGAAGTTGGCTTCGGAGGAAATGAAAAGGGTAAAATTGTTGGTACTGGTACTATTTGTGTAGATAGTAGCCCATGCATTGATAATGTTTTATTGGTAGACGGCTTAACACATAACTTATTGTCTATAAGTCAATTAGCTGACAAGGGTTATGATGTTATATTCAATCAAAAGTCCTGCCGGGCTGTAAGTCAGATCGATGGCTCTGTTCTATTTAACAGCAAGAGGAAGAACAACATCTATAAGATCAGATTATCTGAGTTGGAGGCTCAGAATGTGAAGTGCCTTCTGTCTGTTAATGAAGAGCAGTGGGTATGGCATAGACGGTTAGGGCATGCCAGTATGAGAAAGATTTCTCAGCTGAGCAAGCTAAACCTTGTCAGGGGCTTACCCAATCTGAAGTTCGCTTCAGACGCTCTTTGTGAAGCATGTCAGAAAGGCAAATTCACAAAAGTCCCTTTCAAGGCAAAGAATGTTGTCTCAACCTCAAGGCCGTTGGAACTTCTGCATATCGACCTTTTTGGACCAGTGAAAACTGAGTCTATAGGTGGCAAGAGATGTGGGATGGTTATCGTTGATGACTATAGCCGCTGGACATGGGTAAAGTTTCTAACCCGCAAGGATGAGTCTCATGCTGTGTTCTCTACCTTCATTGCTCAAGTGCAAAACGAGAAGGCTTGTAGGATTGTGCGTGTCAGAAGTGACCATGGTGGAGAGTTTGAGAATGACAAGTTTGAGAGTCTGTTTGATTCCTATGGAATTGCACATGATTTCTCTTGTCCCAGAACTCCTCAACAAAATGGTGTTGTTGAGAGGAAGAACAGAACTCTTCAGGAGATGGCTAGAACCATGCTCCAAGAAACTGGCATGGCTAAGCATTTTTGGGCAGAGGCAGTAAATACAGCATGTTACATTCAGAACAGAATCTCTGTGAGACCAATTCTGAATAAGACTCCTTATGAATTGTGGAAGAACATAAAACCCAACATTTCTTATTTTCATCCTTTTGGCTGTGTTTGTTATGTTCTCAATACTAAGGATAGATTGCATAAATTTGATGCTAAGTCTTCTAAGTGTCTATTACTTGGTTATTCTGATAGATCTAAAGGTTTTAGATTTTATAATACTGATGCTAAGACTATTGAAGAATCTATTCATGTTAGATTTGATGATAAGCTTGACTTTGACCAGTCAAAGCTAGTTGAAAAGTTTGCAGATTTAAGCATTAATGTTTCTGACAAAGGCAAAGCTCCAGAGGAAGTTGAGCCAGAGGAAGATGAACCAGAGGAAGAAGCTGGTCCCTCTAACTCACAAACTCTGAAGAAGAGCAGAATCACTGCAGCTCACCCTAAGGAATTGATTCTAGGCAACAAAGACGAACCAGTCAGAACCAGATCTGCCTTCAGACCCTCTGAAGAGACCTTGCTGAGTCTGAAAGGATTGGTGTCCTTAATTGAACCCAAGTCCATAGATGAAGCTCTTCAGGACAAGGATTGGATTCTGGCCATGGAAGAAGAATTGAATCAATTTTCCAAGAACGATGTTTGGAGCTTAGTGAAGAAGCCTGAGAGTGTCCATGTTATTGGAACGAAATGGGTATTCAGAAACAAGCTGAATGAGAAAGGAGATGTAGTCAGAAATAAGGCAAGGCTAGTTGCTCAAGGCTACAGCCAGCAGGAAGGAATAGACTACACTGAAACATTTGCTCCAGTAGCAAGACTGGAAGCAATCAGACTGTTGATCTCTTTCTCAGTAAATCACAACATAGTTCTACATCAGATGGACGTAAAGAGTGCCTTCCTAAATGGTTATATCTCAGAGGAAGTCTATGTTCATCAACCCCCAGGTTTTGAAGATGAAAAGAAACCAGACCATGTGTTCAAATTGAAGAAATCACTCTACGGTCTGAAGCAAGCTCCCAGAGCATGGTATGAGAGACTTAGCTCATTCCTTCTGGAGAATGAGTTTGTAAGGGGTAAAGTAGATACAACTCTTTTTTGCAAGACTCATAAAGATGATATCTTAATTGTGCAAATTTATGTTGATGATATTATATTTGGTTCTGCTAATCAATCTCTATGCAAAGAATTTTCTGAGATGATGCAGGCTGAATTTGAGATGAGTATGATGGGAGAATTAAAGTACTTTCTGGGAATACAAGTTGATCAAACACCAGAAGGAACATATATCCATCAGAGCAAGTACACTAAAGAACTTCTGAAGAAGTTCAATATGCTGGAATCTACAGTGGCCAAGACTCCAATGCATCCAACATGCATTCTGGAGAAAGAAGATAAAAGTGGTAAAGTATGTCAGAAGCTCTATCGTGGCATGATAGGTTCACTTCTATACTTAACTGCATCTAGGCCAGACATACTATTTAGTGTTCATTTATGTGCTCGATTTCAATCAGATCCAAGGGAAACCCACTTAATCGCTGTTAAGAGGATCCTAAGGTATCTGAAAGGCACCACTAACCTTGGCTTGATGTATAAGAAAACATCAGAGTATAAGCTTTCAGGTTATTGTGATGCTGATTATGCTGGAGATAGAACAGAGAGAAAAAGTACTTCCGGAAATTGTCAATTTCTGGGAAGCAATCTAGTCTCATGGGCAAGCAAGAGGCAATCAACCATTGCACTATCAACTGCAGAGGCAGAATATATCTCAGCAGCAATATGCAGCACTCAGATGCTCTGGATGAAACATCAGCTGGAGGATTATCAGATCCTTGAGAGCAATATCCCAATCTATTGTGATAACACTGCTGCAATCTCATTGAGTAAGAATCCTATCCTACATTCAAGGGCAAAGCACATTGAGGTAAAGTATCACTTTATTAGAGATTATGTACAGAAGGGCGTACTTCTTCTGAAGTTTGTTGATACTGACCATCAATGGGCAGATATCTTTACAAAGCCCTTAGCAGAGGATAGATTTAATTTTATTCTGAAAAATCTAAACATGGACTTTTGTCCAGAGTGAAGATGGATCAGAACCTCTGACTATGATACTTCTTGATCAGAAGATGTCTAGTTCAGAAGGTAACTCAATCAGAGTGTGTGTACCCACTGGTACTGACTCTGAAGCTGAGACAACAACACGTGCGTCAGAATTTCTGATGCATAGTTCCTTGTGCCCGTGTGACAGTCTGTTATGATTGCGTGTAGATATGCTTATCTCCTGTGTGTGATTGTGTATTTTACTGTTACTATCTATCTTTAATTTTCAGCCGTTGATCTTAAAGTGCTTTTTGAATCAACAACGGTTATTTGATAAAACCCACTATACACACACGTTCTCTTTCACTTCCGGTTTTCACTCTCGCTCTCTCTGCTTTTCAAAACCGCCTTTTTCTCGATTTCTCTCTCGATCTCTCTTCATCTTTCAACCTTCATCTTCTACCTCAAACCTTCAACCACTTCAAAATGGTGAGACAAACCAGAAGATCTACTGCAGATGCACCTCAGTTCCCTCACATGGTAGTTGGTCTAGCAACGGGTCAAAGGGGTTCTGAGAATCCAACTCAAGATCAAGTTCTAGCTCAAGAACAGAGTGTTCCAATTGCAGAACGGGGCTGTGTCGTTCACTGTGTTTATCCTCCTGAGGAACTCCAAGTCCTGGCAGAATGGAGATTCAACCTCGACAACTTGGCTACAAATGGGTTTGATCTTCGTCCTGAAGTCCAAGCTCAAGGTTGGGGAAATTACTTCAACAGACTTCGAGGACCGGTGTATGATAGATTGGTAAAGGAATTCTGGAAGCACGCCGACTGCGATGATACTCAGGTGGTCTCTCACATTCTTGGAAGGAAGATCATCATCTCTGAGAAGTCATTCGTGAATCTGCTAGGTGCAGAAACTGCTTATGGGTATCGGTTCCAACTGACGGAATCGAAGCTGAAACCCAGCACCAAGGACATAGTCAACCAGGCTCTGTACACCACCTTCAAACCGGGCAAGACGAGTTACAAGGTGATGGACCTTCACCCCAAACTAAGGATCTGGCACAAGATCCTGCTCAACTGCATAAACCAGAGACCGAAGGGCAGTTCCCCAGACTACATCAACTTCAACCAGAAGGCGATGTTGTTCTTCATCCCAAATCAGGAGAAGATCTGCCTTCCCTACTTCCTGTTCTCCTACTTGAAGGAATGCATCCGGAAGTCTCGCACCACTGCCTCCATCAAGTCTGCAATCAAGTATATCCCCTTTGGGAGACTGTTGTCTGATCTCTTGATTGAGAGTGGCCTCGTTCAAGATCTGATCAGTGCTGGTTGCACAGAGGATCTAAGCACAATTGTCAGTGATGTCTTCACTGCAAATTCTCTGAAGAAGATGGGTTTGGTTCAGAAGAAGATTGCTCCTGCTCATGAAGACACATCTTCTGAGATCAGAGGTAGAAGGATGCCTCTGAATGACTACCCTCTGTGGACTCAGGCAGACCATCCTGACGCCATCAGATGCTATGTTGAAGACCTCAGGGCTCAAGGATTCGAAATTGACCTTGATGATTTCGTCAGCAGACTACCCGCCAGCTCCAGAGTTTCCTTCTCCGAAGCAAGATGGTCTGGAAGATCCTGAGGAATCTGATGTCCTCTGGTCAGAAGACGAAGAGAAGCCTGATGATGGTGATGATAGTGATAGTGAGGATGGTCCTCAAAGAAGAAGAAGAAGAAGGTCAGAATCGTGGTGAAGCCTACTCGGGTGGAACCAGCAGCTGAAGTGGTCAGAAGGACTGAACCTCCTGCCAGAGTGACTTGATCATCAGCACATTCAAGTAAGCCTGCACTTGCTTCTGATGATGATTTGAATTTATTTGATGCACTCCCTATTTCTGCTATGCTCAAACACTCCTCAAATCCCCTCACTCCTATTCCTGAATCCCAGCCAGCCGCACAAACCACCACTCCACCACATTCCCCAAGATCTTCCTTCTTTCAACCTTCTCCTACTGAAGCACCTCTCTGGAATTTGCTTCAGAACCAACCCTCTAGGTCAGAAGAACCAACCTCTCTCCTCACCATTCCGTACGACCCATTATCCTCTGAACCCATCATCCATGAACAACCCGAGCCAAACCAAACAGAACCACAACCCAGAACGTCTGATCACTCTGCTCCCAGAGCATCAGCACGTCCTGCTGCTAGAACCACGGATACAGACTCTTCAACAGCCTTTACACCTGTATCCTTCCCAACCAATGTTGCTGACTCTTCTCCCTCCAATAACTCTGAATCCATTCGAAAATTCATGGAGGTTAGAAAAGAAAAGGTGTCTTCCTTGGAAGAATATTACCTAACTTGTCCAAGCCCTAGGAGATATCCTGGCCCTAGACCTGAACGTCTAGTAGACCCAGATGAACCTATCTTGGCTAATCCTTTCCAAGAGGCAGACCCCTTGGTTCAACAAGCTCACCATGTCCCTGACCAACAAGAGCCCATTCAACCAGACCCTGAACCCGAACATTCAGTGTCTAACCAATCCTCGGTTAGATCACCTCATCCTCTGGTTGAAACTTCAGACCCTCACCTTGGAACCTCTGAACCCAATGCTCCCATGATTAACATTGGTTCTCCACAAGGTGTCTCTGAAGCTCATAGCAGCAATCACCCAGCCTCTCCTGAAACCAACCTCTCCATAATTCCCTATACTCACCTTCAACCCACATCTCTCTCTGAGTGCATCAATATTTTCTATCATGAAGCCTCCTTGAGGCTCCGCAATGTGCACGGTCAGACTGACCTCAGTGAGAATGCTGAAAGTGTGGCTGATGAGTGGAACAATCTGAGCACTTGGCTAGTGGCTCAAGTTCCAATTATGATGCAGCTCCTGCATGCAGAGGGAAGTCAGAGCATTGAGGCTGCAAAGCAAAGGTTTGCTAGAAGGGTGGCTCTTCATGAACAAGAACAGAGAAATAAGCTTCTTGAAGCTATTGAAGAAGCCAAGAGAAAGAAAGAACAAGCAGAAGAAGCTGCACGTCAGGCAGCAGCTCAAGCTGAACAAGCCAGACTTGAGGCAGAGCGACTTGAAGCTGAGGCTGAAGCTCTTAGATGCCAAGCACTTGCACCAGTTGTGTTTACTCCTGCTGCTTCTGCTTCCATTCCAGATCCTCAAGCTGCTCAGAATGTTCCTTCCAGTTCTACTCAGCCAAGCTCATCCAGACTCGACATCATGGAACAACGTCTTGACACTCATGAATCCATGCTGATTGAGATGAAGCACATGATGATGGAACTTCTGCGACGCACTGACAAACCTTAGTTTTAGGATCTCTTCTTTTTCTTCTTTTTCGTTAACTTTGTTTTCCTTTTGTTAAACTCTGTTTCCTTTTTTAATTTGTTCGTTTGTGATTATATATGCATATCTATATATTTGTGTCACATATGTTTGCTAAACTCGTTTTATTCATAATCTTTTTATGTTTACATCATACATTACTTCCCTAAAAAGTCTAGAATGGAGGATCTCTCCTCATTCTTCTGCACTCCTGGCACTGCTCTGACCTATCTTTCTCCAGACGCTCCAGTACATGCTGGATGTTGCTGAGCCTGTTCTTTAGCTCATCCCTCTCCAGAATCTCTTCTGAAGTCTTGAGCTTCTCTTCCAAACACTCTTTCTCTTCCAGCAGCTTGAGTTCAAGCCGGCTGAGTTCTTGCACCTCCTCCACGAAGGCAAGAAATTCCTTCAGGTCTCTCTCCAACTCTGGACGCAGGTCCTCTTCCAGCAGTGTCCGTGTTAGCTCCGAGATGGTCGTTGTACCCTCTGGATGCCTGATGTTCAGGAACAAGTTCTCTTCAAAGGTCTTCTTCCTCAGCTCTTCTAGTGCTACGTTGTATGATGCCATTCTTTTTTACTGAAAATTGTTCGAGGTGTGAAGCTTACCTTTCTCTCCAACGCTTTTTATAGGCTTCACTTTCTCTCTGCAAGTTAATGCTCCTACAGTTTCTCGAGGTTAAGTTCTTGGTAACTGACCCTTCTATTTACTCACTTGACCGGTGGTAAACGTTCATCCCTTGCATTAACTCCTTTATTTATTTCGCCTAACTCTGATTCTTACATCGTTTTCGTTTTCTTTAAACTTAGACCTTCTCTAAGGGGGAGTACCTTGTACTTCAAGCTAAGTTTTTCACACCCCAGGCTTTTTGCTTATGACAAAAAGGGGGAGTAAACCCAGTTTTTGATGTGTAAGATGTGTTAGTGTGATTTATTTCTCTTTTGGAGATTTTAAGAGTTCCACCTTCATGACCATAGATGTGTCACTGGGCAAATACAAGGAATACATTTCACTTCTTCTGAAGTGATTCTAAGTTGACTCTGATACCTAAGACTCTGATACCTTGTCCGTGACTCTGATCACTTATGCGCTCTGATTATTCGTTTTTCATCTATGTCATAAGTTTTTCACTCTGAACTCTTATATTATTTAGCTCAGAATCTAGACTTTACTAACGTTTTCATCAAGTATTAGATTCAGGGGGAGCTAAGCTCAGAATCAAGCAGTGACTTGAATTCAGAATGAGCAAGATAAACTATTCACATCAGGATAAGTCTTATTCTATATCTCTAAACTCTGTGTGAATTCAGTTTAATGTTTAAGAATTGTTCATCAAAAATCCTAGTTTTGTCATCATCAAAAAGGGGGAGATTGTAAGATCAAGTTTTGATCGAGTAGTACAACTCTATGTTTTGATGATTACAAGTTAACCTTTTGATATGAACAATTGTGGTACTCTAACGTGTTTTTCTGAGTGTGCTATTTACAGGCTCTGACCTCAACTCAATCTCACACAAATCAGAAGCACTGTGTATAAAGGGTAACCCAAGCAACGCTTTCGCATTCACCATGTTCAGTATGAACAGTGGAAAAGCTTCAGAAGTTCTGAAGCTATACAAACTCTGATGTGGACTCAGTCGCTAGAAGCTCTGAAGATCCAGAAGTTCTGATAACCAAGAAACACTGAAGGTTCAGATGTTCTGATGGTGTAGAAGACTCTGAAGATCCAGAAGCTGAATAGTGGAAACTCTGAAGTCCAGAAGCAAGAAACTCTGAAGGCCATGTTCTTCCCTCTGAGTTCAGAATCAGAAGATACAATGGTCAGAGGATCTGTGCTTTCCCTCTGACTCTGATCAACCGGCTTCACAAGTTCCAATATGAAGTATTCCCCTGATCAGAAGTCTCCTAGGTTAAAAGGTCAAGTTGCTATCCAAGTACAAAAGCAAGTGTACCTTCCTGACGACCTACCTAACGCTCTCAGCCACAGCAGAAGCTGGATTTTCCAGAACTGCCCTCCAACGGTAGCATTTCCCATGCAACGCTCAACCCTAATCCTTGGAGTATATATAGAGGCTGAAGATTGAAAGAAGCGGCTAAGAAGTGAAGCAACACATACGCGCAAGACATATTCAAAATATTCTAAGCTTTCTTTCATCTGAAATTCATTGAGTTTACTATTAGCTTTTTAGAAGCAAATTTCTTGTAAACATTTCTTTGATAAACAGTTTGTTAAGTTCCTTTAGGAGATCAAGGTTGATCGGATCCTAGAGAAGACTAAGAGAGTGAATCTTAGTGTGAGCTAAGTCAGTGTAATTGTTAGTCACTTGTAGGTTTCAAGTGCAGTTGTAACTCTTACCTGATTAGTGGATTGCCTTCATTCTAAGAAGGAAGAAATCACCTTAACGGGTGGACTGGAGTAGCTTGAGTGATTTATCAAGTGAACCAGGATAAAATCCTTGTGTGGTTCTCTATCTCTTATCTTTAGCACTTAAGTTCTCGAAAGATTTGTCAAAATCTTTAAGGTGGAAGTTTTGTACTGAAAACGTTATTCAAACCCCCCTTTCTACCGTTTTTCATACCTTCAATGCTGTCGCTCAAGAACATCAAATTCTCGACACAGTCTGCAATGAAAGGATCACACCTCAGGCTACAAGTCACGAAATTTCAGTCTGATTGAGGCCACGCGGAGCTAACGTAACGAGCTACCACTTTGAAAAAGAACTTTTGTGAAGTTTCAACTTTTTGGAGGGTCCCGCGATTGTCGGAAGCTGTGAGATGCCGCCGCTCAAGAACATCAAATTCTCGACACAGTCTGCAATGAAAGGATCACACCTCAGGCTACAAGTCGCGAAATTTCAGTCTGATTGAGGCCTCGCGGAGCTAACTTAACGAGCTACAACTTTAAAAAAGAACTTTTGTGAAGTTTCGACTTTTCGGAGGGTCCCGCGATTGTCGGAAGCTGTGAGATGCTGTCGCTCAAGAACATCAAATTCTCGACACAGTCTGGAATGAAAGGATCACACGTCAGGCTACAGGTCGCGAAATTTCAGTCTGATTGAGGCCTCGCGTTGCTAACTTAACGAGCTACAACTTTGGAAATTTTTTTTTGTGAAGTTTCGACTTTTAGGAAGGTCCCGCGATTGTCGGAAGCTGTGAGATGCTGCCGCTCAAAAACATCAAATTCTCGACACAGTCTGCAATGAAAGGATCACACCTCAGGCTACAAGTCGCGAAATTTCAGTCTGATTGAGGTCTCGCGGAGCTAACGTAACGAGCTACAACTTTGAAAGAGAACTTTTGTGAAAGTTTCGACTTTTTGGAGGGTCCCGCGATTGTCGGAGGCTGTGAGATGCCGCCGCTCAAGAACATCAAATTCTCGACACAGTCTGCAATGAAAGTATCACACCTCAGGCTACAAGTCGTGAAATTTCAGTCTGATTGAGGCCTCGCTGAGCTAACGTAACGAGCTACAACTTTGAAAAAGAACTTTTGTGAAGTTTCGACTTTTTGGAGGGTCCCGCGATTGTCGGAAGCTGTGAGATGCCGCCGCTCAAGAACATCAAATACTCGACACAGTCTGCAATGAAAGGATCACACCTCAGGCTACAAGTCGCGAAATTTCAGTCTGATTGAGGCCTCGCGGAGCTAACTTAACGAGCTACAACTTTAAAAAAGAACTTTTGTGAAGTTTCGACTTTTCGGAGGGTCCCGCGATTGTCGGAAGCTGTGAGATGCTGTCGCTCAAGAACATCAAATTCTCGACACAGTCTGGAATGAAAGGATCACACGTCAGGCTACAGGTCGCGAAATTTCTATCTGATTGAGGCCTCGCGTTGCTAACTTAACGAGCTACAACTTTGGAAAATTTTTTTTGTGAAGTTTCGACTTTTAGGAAGGTCCCGTGATTGTCGGAAGCTGTGAGATGCTGCCGCTCAAAAACATCAAATTCTCGACACAGTCTGCAATGAAAGGATCACACCTCAGGCTACAAGTCGCGAAATTCCAGTCTGATTGAGGCCTCGCGGAGCTAACATAACGAGCTACAACTTTGAAAGAGAACTTTTGTGAAGTTTCGACTTTTTGGAGGGTCCCGCGATTGTCGGAAGCTGTGAGATGCCGCCGCTCAAGAACATCAAATTCTCGACATAGTCTGCACTGAAAGGATCACACCTCAGGCTATAAGTCGTGAAATTTCTGTCTGATTGAGGCCTCCCGGAGCTAACGTAACGAGCTACAACTTTGAAAAGGAACTTTTGTGAAGTTTCGACTTTTTGGACGGTCCCGCGATTGTCGGAAGCTGTTAGATGCGGCCGCTCTAGAACATCAAATTCTCGACACAGTCTGCAATGAAAGGATCACACCTCAGGCTACAAGTCGCGAAATTTCAGTCTGATTGAGGCCTCGCGGAGGTAACGTAACGAGCTACCACTTTGAAAAAGAACTTTTGTGAAGTTTCAACTTTTTGGAGGGTCCCGTGATTGTCGGAAGCTGTGAGATGCCGCCACTCAAGAACATCAAATTCTCGACACAGTCTGCGATGAAAGGATCACACCTCAGGCTACAAGTCGTGAAATTTCATTCTGATTGAGGCCTCGCGGAGCTAACGTAACGAGCTACAACTTTGAAACAGACTTTTGTGAAGTTTCGACTTTTTGGAGGGTCCCGCGATTGTCGGAAGCTGTTAGATGCGGCCGCTCAAGAACATCAAATTATCGACACAGTCTGCAATGAAAGGATCACACCTCAGGCTACAAGTCGCGAAATTTCAGTCTGATTGAGGCCTCGCGGAGCTAACGTAACGAGCTACCACTTTGAAAAAGAACTTTTCTGAAGTTTCGACTTTTAGGAAGGTCCCGTGATTGTCGGAAGCTGTGAGATGCTGCCGCTCAAAAACATCAAATTCTCGACACAGTCTGCAATGAAAGGATCACACCTCAGGCTACAAGTCGCGAAATTCCAGTCTGATTGAGGCCTCGCGGAGCTAACGTAACGAGCTACAACTTTGAAAGAGAACTTTTGTGAAGTTTCGACTTTTGGAGGGTCCCGCGATTGTCGGAAGCTGTGAGATGCCGCCGCTCAAGAACATCAAATTCTCGACACAGTCTGCACTGAAAGGATCACACCTCAGGCTATAAGTCGTGAAATTTCTGTCTGATTGAGGCCTCCCGGAGCTAACGTAACGAGCTACAACTTTGAAAAGGAACTTTTGTGAAGTTTCGACTTTTTGGACGGTCCCGCGATTGTCGGAAGCTGTTAGATGCGGCCGCTCTAGAACATCAAATTCTCGACACAGTCTGCAATGAAAGGATCACACCTCAGGCTACAAGTCGCGAAATTTCAGTCTGATTGAGGCCTCGCGGAGGTAACGTAACGAGCTACCACTTTGAAAAAGAACTTTTGTGAAGTTTCGACTTTTGGAGGGTCCCGCGATTGTCGGAAGCTGTGAGATGCCGCCGCTCAAGAACATCAAATTCTCGACACAGTCTGCACTGAAAGGATCACACCTCAGGCTATAAGTCGCGAAATTTCAGTCTGATTGAGGCCTCACGGAGCTAACGTAACGAGCTACAACTTTGAAAAAGAACTTTTGTGAAGTTTCGACTTTTTGGACGGTCCCGCGATTGTCGGAAGCTGTTAGATGCGGCCGCTCAAGAACATCAAATTATCAACACAGTCTGCAATGAAAGGATCACACCTCAGGCTACAAGTCGCGAAATTTCAGTCTGATTGAGGCCTCGCGGAGCTAACGTAACGAGCTACCACTTTGAAAAAGAACTTTTGTGAAGTTTCGACTTTTAGGAAGGTCCCGTGATTGTCGGAAGCTGTGAGATGCTGCCGCTCAAAAACATCAAATTCTCGACACAGTCTGCAATGAAAGGATCACACCTCAGGCTACAAGTCGCGAAATTCCAGTCTGACTGAGGCCTCGCGGAGCTAACGTAACGAGCTACAACTTTGAAAGAGAACTTTTGTGAAGTTTCGACTTTTTGGAGGGTCCCGCGATTGTCGGAAGCTGTGAGATGCCGCCGCTCAAGAACATCAAATTCTCGACACAGTCTGCACTGAAAGGATCACACCTCAGGCTATAAGTCGCGAAATTTCTGTCTGATTGAGGCCTCACGGGCTAACGTAACGAGCTACAACTTTGAAAAGAACTTTTGTGAAGTTTGACTTTTTGGACGGTCCCGCGATTGTCGGAAGCTGTTAGATGCGGCCGCTCAAGAACATCAAATTATCGACACAGTTGCAATGAAAGGATCACACCTCAGGCTACAAGTCGCGAAATTTCAGTCTGATTGAGGCCTCGCGGAGCTAACGTAACGAGCTACCACTTTGAAAAAGAACTTTTGTGAAGTTTCGACTTTTAGGAAGGTCCCGTGATTGTCGGAAGCTGTGAGATGCGCCGCTCAAAAACATCAAATTCTCGACACAGTCTGCAATGAAAGGATCACACCTCAGGCTACAAGTCGCGAAATTCCAGTCTGATTGAGGCCTCGCGGAGCTAACGTAACGAGCTACAACTTTGAAAAGAACTTTTGTGAAGTTTCGACTTTTTGGAGGGTCCCGCGATTGTCGGAAGCTGTGAGATGCCGCCGCTCAAGAACATCAAATTCTCGACACAGTCTGCATGAAAGGATCACACCTCAGGCTACAAGTCGGAAATTTCGTCTGATTGAGGCCTCCGAGCTAACGTAACGAGCTACAACTTTGAAAAGAACTTTTGTGAAGTTTCGACTTTTTGGAGGGTCCCGCGATTGTCGGAAGCTGTTAGATGCGGCCGCTCAGAACATCAAATTCTCGACACAGTCTGCAATGAAAGGATCACACCTCAGGCTACAAGTCGCGAAATTTCAGTCTGATTGAGGCCTCGCGGAGTAACGTAACGAGCTACACTTTGAAAAAGAACTTTTGGAAGTTTCAACTTTTGGAGGGTCCCGGATTGTCGGAAGCTGTGAGATGCCGCCTCAAGAACATCAAATTCTCGACACAGTCTGGATGAAAGGATCACACCTCAGGCTACAAGTCGGAAATTTCAGTCTGATTGAGGCCTCGCGAGCTAACGTAACGAGCTACAACTTTGAAAACTTTTGTGAAGTTTCGACTTTTGGAGGTCCCGCGATTGTCGGAAGCTGTGAGATGCGCCGCTCAAAACATCAAATTCTCGACACAGTCTGCAATGAAAGGATCACACCTCAGGCTACAAGTCGCGAAATTTCAGTCTGATTGAGGTCTCGCGGAGCTAACGTAACGAGCTACAACTTTGAAAGAGAACTTTTGTGAAGTTTCGACTTTTTGGAGGGTCCCGCGATTGTCGGAAGCTGTGAGATGCCGCCGCTCAAGAACATCAAATTCTCGACACAGTCTGCAATGAAAGGATCACACCTCAGGCTACAAGTCGCGAAATTTCAGTCTGATTGAGGCCTCGCGGAGCTAACGTAACGAGCTACCACTTTGAAAAAAAACGTTTGTGAAGTTTCGACTTTTAGGAAGGTCCCGTGATTGTCGGAAGCTGTGAGATGCCGCCGCTCAAAAACATCAAATTCTCGACACAGTCTGCAATGAAAGGATCACACCTCAGGCTACAAGTCGCGAAATTTCAGTCTGATTGAGGCCTCGCGGAGCTAACGTAACGAGCTACAACTTTGAAAAAGAACTTTTGTGAAGTTTCGACTTTTTGGAGGGTCCCGCGATTGTCGGAAGCTGTGAGATGCCGCCGCTCAAGAACATCAAATTCTCGACACAGTCTGCAATGAAAGGATCACACCTCAGGCTACAAGTCGCGAAATTTCAGTCTGATTGAGGCCTGGCGGAGCTAACGTAACGAGCTACAACTTTGAAAAAGAACTTTTGTGAAGTTTCGACATTTTGGAGGGTCCCGCGATTGTCGGAAGCTGTGAGATGCTGCCGCTCAAGAACATCAAATTCTCGACACAGTCTGGAATGAAAGGATCACACGTCAGGCTACAGGTCGCGAAATTTCAGTCTGATTGAGGCCTCGCGGAGCTAATTAACGAGCTACCACTTTGAAAAAGAACTTTTGTGAAGTTTCAAATTTTTGGAGGGTCCCGCGATTGTCGGAAGCTGTGAGATGCTGTCGCTCAAAAACATCAAATTCTCGACACAGTCTGCAATGAAAGGATCACACCTCAGGCTACAAGTCGCGAAATTTCAGTCTGATTGAGGTCTCGCGGAGCTAACGTAACGAGCTACAACTTTGAAAGAGAACTTTTGTGAAAGTTTCGACTTTTTGGAGGGTCCCGCGATTGTCGGAGCTGTGAGATGCCGCCGCTCAAGAACATCAAATTCTCGACACAGTCTGCAATGAAAGTATCACACCTCAGGCTACAAGTCGTGAAATTTCAGTCTGATTGAGGCCTCGCTGAGCTAACGTAACGAGCTACAACTTTGAAAAAGAACTTTTGTGAAGTTTCGACTTTTTGGAGGGTCCCGCGATTGTCGGAAGCTGTGAGATGCCGCCGCTCAAGAACATCAAATACTCGACACAGTCTGCAATGAAAGGATCACACCTCAGGCTACAAGTCGCGAAATTTCAGTCTGATTGAGGCCTCGCGGAGCTAACTTAACGAGCTACAACTTTAAAAAAGAACTTTTGTGAAGTTTCGACTTTTCGGAGGGTCCCGCGATTGTCGGAAGCTGTGAGATGCTGTCGCTCAAGAACATCAAATTCTCGACACAGTCTGGAATGAAAGGATCACACGTCAGGCTACAGGTCGCGAAATTTCAGTCTGATTGAGGCCTCGCGTTGCTAACTTAACGAGCTACAACTTTGGAAAATTTTTTTGTGAAGTTTCGACTTTTAGGAAGGTCCCGCGATTGTCGGAAGCTGTGAGATGCTGCCGCTCAAAAACATCAAATTCTCGACACAGTCTGCAATGAAAGGATCACACCTCAGGCTACAAGTCGCGAAATTTCAGTCTGATTGAGGTCTCGCGGAGCTAACGTAACGAGCTACAACTTTGAAAGAGAACTTTTGTGAAAGTTTCGACTTTTTGGAGGGTCCCGCGATTGTCGGAAGCTGTGAGATGCCGCCGCTCAAGAACATCAAATTCTCGACACAGTCTGCAATGAAAGGATCACACCTCAGGCTACAAGTCGCGAAATTTCAGTCTGATTGAGGCCTCGCGGAGCTAACGTAACGAGCTACCACTTTGAAAAAAAACGTTTGTGAAGTTTCGACTTTTAGGAAGGTCCCGTGATTGTCGGAAGCTGTGAGATGCCGCCGCTCAAAAACATCAAATTCACGACACAGTCTGCAATGAAAGGATCACACCTCAGGCTACAAGTCGCGAAATTTCAGTCTGATTGAGGCCTCGCGGAGCTAACGTAACGATTATCACTTTGAAAAAGAACTTTTGTGAAGTTTCAACTTTTTGGAGGGTCCCGTGATTGTCGGAAGCTGTGAGATGCCGCCACTCAAGAACATCAAATTCTCGACACAGTCTGCGATGAAAGGATCACACCTCAGGCTACAAGTCGCGAAATTTCATTCTGATTAAGGCCTCGCGGAGCTAACGTAACGAGCTACAACTTTGAAACAGGACTTTTGTGAAGTTTCGACTTTTTGGAGGGTCCCGCGATTGTCGGAAGCTGTTAGATGCGGCCGCTCAATAACATCAAATTATCGACACAGTCTGCAATGAAAGGATCACACCTCAGGCTACAAGTCACGAAATTTCAGACTGATTGAGGCCTCGCGGAGCTAATGTAACGAGCTACAACTTTGAAAAAGAACTTTTGTGAAGTTTCAACTTTTTGGAGGGTCCCGCGATTGTCGGAAGCTGTGAGATGCCGCCGCTCAAGAACATCAAATACTCGACACAGTCTGCAATGAAAGGATCACACCTCAGGCTACAAGTCGCGAAATTTCAGTCTGATTGAGGCCTCGCGGAGCTAACTTAACGAGCTACAACTTTAAAAAATAACTTTTGTGAAGTTTCAACTTTTCGGAGGGTCCCGCGATTGTCGGAAGCTGTGAGATGCTGTCGCTCAAGAACATCAAATTCTCGACACAGTCTGGAATGAAAGGATCACACGTCAGGCTACAGGTCGCGAAATTTCAGTCTGATTGAGGCCTCGCGTTGCTAACTTAACGAGCTACAACTTTGGAAAATTTTTTTTAAGAAGTTTCGACTTTTAGGAAGGTCCCGCGATTGTCGGAAGCTGTGAGATGCTGCCGCTCAAAAACATCAAATTCTCGACACAGTCTGCAATGAAAGGATCACACCTCAGGCTACAAGTCGCGAAATTTCAGTCTGATTGAGGTCTCGCGGAGCTAACGTAACGAGCTACAACTTTGAAAGAGAACTTTTGTGAAAGTTTCGACTTTTTGGAGGGTCCCGCGATTGTCGGAAGCTGTGAGATGCCGCCGCTCAAGAACATCAAATTCTCGACACAGTCTGCAATGAAAGGATCACACCTCAGGCTACAAGTCGCGAAATTTCAGTCTGATTGAGGCCTCGCGGAGCTAACGTAACGAGCTACCACTTTGAAAAAAAACGTTTGTGAAGTTTCGACTTTTAGGAAGGTCCCGTGATTGTCGGAAGCTGTGAGATGCCGCCGCTCAAAAACATCAAATTCTCGACACAGTCTGCAATGAAAGGATCACACCTCAGGCTACAAGTCGCGAAATTTCAGTCTGATTGAGGCCTCGCGGAGCTAACGTAACGAGCTACAACTTTGAAAAAGAACTTTTGTGAAGTTTCGACTTTTTGGAGGGTCCCGCGATTGTCGGAAGCTGTGAGATGCCGCCGCTCAAGAACATCAAATTCTCGACACAGTCTGCAATGAAAGGATCACACCTCAGGCTACAAGTCGCGAAATTTCAGTCTGATTGAGGCCTGGCGGAGCTAACGTAACGAGCTACAACTTTGAAAAAGAACTTTTGTGAAGTTTCGACATTTTGGAGGGTCCCGCGATTGTCGGAAGCTGTGAGATGCTGCCGCTCAAGAACATCAAATTCTCGACACAGTCTGGAATGAAAGGATCACACGTCAGGCTACAGGTCGCGAAATTTCAGTCTGATTGAGGCCTCGCGGAGCTAATTTAACGAGCTACCACTTTGAAAAAGAACTTTTGTGAAGTTTCAAATTTTTGGAGGGTCCCGCGATTGTCGGAAGCTGTGAGATGCTGTCGCTCAAGAACATCAAATTCTCGACACAGTCTGCAATGAAAGGATCACACCTCAGGCTACAAGTCGCGAAATTTCAGTCTGATTGAGGCCTGGCGGAGCTAACGTAACGAGCTACAACTTTGAAAAAGAACTTTTGTGAAGTTTCGACATTTTGGAGGGTCCCGCGATTGTCGGAAGCTGTGAGATGCTGCCGCTCAAGAACATCAAATTCTCGACACAGTCTGGAATGAAAGGATCACACGTCAGGCTACAGGTCGCGAAATTTCAGTCTGATTGAGGCCTCGCGGAGCTAATTTAACGAGCTACCACTTTGAAAAAGAACTTTTGTGAAGTTTCAAATTTTTGGAGGGTCCCGCGATTGTCGGAAGCTGTGAGATGCTGTCGCTCAAAAACATCAAATTCTCGACACAGTCTGCAATGAAAGGATCACACCTCAGGCTACAAGTCGCGAAATTTCAGTCTGATTGAGGTCTCGCGGAGCTAACGTAACGAGCTACAACTTTGAAAGAGAACTTTTGTGAAAGTTTCGACTTTTTGGAGGGTCCCGCGATTGTCGGAGGCTGTGAGATGCCGCCGCTCAAGAACATCAAATTCTCGACACAGTCTGCAATGAAAGTATCACACCTCAGGCTACAAGTCGTGAAATTTCAGTCTGATTGAGGCCTCGCTGAGCTAACGTAACGAGCTACAACTTTGAAAAAGAACTTTTGTGAAGTTTCGACTTTTTGGAGGGTCCCGCGATTGTCGGAAGCTGTGAGATGCCGCCGCTCAAGAACATCAAATACTCGACACAGTCTGCAATGAAAGGATCACACCTCAGGCTACAAGTCGCGAAATTTCAGTCTGATTGAGGCCTCGCGGAGCTAACTTAACGAGCTACAACTTTAAAAAAGAACTTTTGTGAAGTTTCGACTTTTCGGAGGGTCCCGCGATTGTCGGAAGCTGTGAGATGCTGTCGCTCAAGAACATCAAATTCTCGACACAGGCTGGAATGAAAGGATCACACGTCAGGCTACAGGTCGCGAAATTTCAGTCTGATTGAGGCCTCGCGTTGCTAACTTAACGAGCTACAACTTTGGAAAATTTTTTTGTGAAGTTTCGACTTTTAGGAAGGTCCCGCGATTGTCGGAAGCTGTGAGATGCTGCCGCTCAAAAACATCAAATTCTCGACACAGTCTGCAATGAAAGGATCACACCTCAGGCTACAAGTCGCGAAATTTCAGTCTGATTGAGGTCTCGCGGAGCTAACGTAACGAGCTACAACTTTAAAAGAGAACTTTTGTGAAAGTTTCGACTTTTTGGAGGGTCCCGCGATTGTCGGAAGCTGTGAGATGCCGCCGCTCAAGAACATCAAATTCTCGACACAGTCTGCAATGAAAGGATCACACCTCAGGCTACAAATCGCGAAATTTCAGTCTGATTGAGGCCTCGCGGAGCTAACGTAACGAGCTACCACTTTGAAAAAAAACGTTTGTGAAGTTTCGACTTTTAGGAAGGTCCCGTGATTGTCGGAAGCTGTGAGATGCCGCCGCTCAAAAACATCAAATTCACGACACAGTCTGCAATGAAAGGATCACACCTCAGGCTACAAGTCGCGAAATTTCAGTCTGATTGAGGCCTCGCGGAGCTAACGTAACGATTATCACTTTGAAAAAGAACTTTTGTGAAGTTTCAACTTTTTGGAGGGTCCCGTGATTGTCGGAAGCTGTGAGATGCCGCCACTCAAGAACATCAAATTCTCGACACAGTCTGCGATGAAAGGATCACACCTCAGGCTACAAGTCGCGAAATTTCATTCTGATTAAGGCCTCGCGGAGCTAACGTAACGAGCTACAACTTTGAAACAGGACTTTTGTGAAGTTTCGACTTTTTGGAGGGTCCCGCGATTGTCGGAAGCTGTTAGATGCGGCCGCTCAATAACATCAAATTATCGACACAGTCTGCAATGAAAGGATCACACCTCAGGCTACAAGTCACGAAATTTCAGACTGATTGAGGCCTCGCGGAGCTAATGTAACGAGCTACAACTTTGAAAAAGAACTTTTGTGAAGTTTCAACTTTTTGGAGGGTCCCGCGATTGTCGGAAGCTGTGAGATGCCGCCGCTCAAGAACATCAAATACTCGACACAGTCTGCAATGAAAGGATCACACCTCAGGCTACAAGTCGCGAAATTTCAGTCTGATTGAGGCCTCGCGGAGCTAACTTAACGAGCTACAACTTTAAAAAATAACTTTTGTGAAGTTTCAACTTTTCGGAGGGTCCCGCGATTGTCGGAAGCTGTGAGATGCTGTCGCTCAAGAACATCAAATTCTCGACACAGTCTGGAATGAAAGGATCACACGTCAGGCTACAGGTCGCGAAATTTCAGTCTGATTGAGGCCTCGCGTTGCTAACTTAACGAGCTACAACTTTGGAAAATTTTTTTTAAGAAGTTTCGACTTTTAGGAAGGTCCCGCGATTGTCGGAAGCTGTGAGATGCTGCCGCTCAAAAACATCAAATTCTCGACACAGTCTGCAATGAAAGGATCACACCTCAGGCTACAAGTCGCGAAATTTCAGTCTGATTGAGGTCTCGCGGAGCTAACGTAACGAGCTACAACTTTGAAAGAGAACTTTTGTGAAAGTTTCGACTTTTTGGAGGGTCCCGCGATTGTCGGAAGCTGTGAGATGCCGCCGCTCAAGAACATCAAATTCTCGACACAGTCTGCAATGAAAGGATCACACCTCAGGCTACAAGTCGCGAAATTTCAGTCTGATTGAGGCCTCGCGGAGCTAACGTAACGAGCTACCACTTTGAAAAAAAACGTTTGTGAAGTTTCGACTTTTAGGAAGGTCCCGTGATTGTCGGAAGCTGTGAGATGCCGCCGCTCAAAAACATCAAATTCTCGACACAGTCTGCAATGAAAGGATCACACCTCAGGCTACAAGTCGCGAAATTTCAGTCTGATTGAGGCCTCGCGGAGCTAACGTAACGAGCTACAACTTTGAAAAAGAACTTTTGTGAAGTTTCGACTTTTTGGAGGGTCCCGCGATTGTCGGAAGCTGTGAGATGCCGCCGCTCAAGAACATCAAATTCTCGACACAGTCTGCAATGAAAGGATCACACCTCAGGCTACAAGTCGCGAAATTTCAGTCTGATTGAGGCCTGGCGGAGCTAACGTAACGAGCTACAACTTTGAAAAAGAACTTTTGTGAAGTTTCGACATTTTGGAGGGTCCCGCGATTGTCGGAAGCTGTGAGATGCTGCCGCTCAAGAACATCAAATTCTCGACACAGTCTGGAATGAAAGGATCACACGTCAGGCTACAGGTCGCGAAATTTCAGTCTGATTGAGGCCTCGCGGAGCTAATTTAACGAGCTACCACTTTGAAAAAGAACTTTTGTGAAGTTTCAAATTTTTGGAGGGTCCCGCGATTGTCGGAAGCTGTGAGATGCTGTCGCTCAAGAACATCAAATTCTCGACATAGTCTGCAATGAAAGGATCACACCTCAGGCTACAAGTCGCGAAATTTCAGTCTGATTGAGGCCTCGCGGAGCTAACGTAACGATTATCACTTTGAAAAAGAACTTTTGTGAAGTTTCAACTTTTTGGAGGGTCCCGTGATTGTCGGAAGCTGTGAGATGCCGCCACTCAAGAACATCAAATTCTCGACACAGTCTGCGATGAAAGGATCACACCTCAGGCTACAAGTCGCGAAATTTCATTCTGATTAAGGCCTCGCGGAGCTAACGTAACGAGCTACAACTTTGAAACAGGACTTTTGTGAAGTTTCAACTTTTTGGAGGGTCCCGCGATTGTCGGAAGCTGTGAGATGCCGCCGCTCAAGAACATCAAATTCTCGACACAGTCTGCAATGAAAGGATCACACCTCAGGCTACAAGTCGCGAAATTTCAGTCTGATTGAGGTCTCGCGGAGCTAACGTAACGAGCTACAACTTTGAAAGAGAACTTTTGTGAAGTTTCGACTTTTTGGAGGGTCCCGCGATTGTCGGAAGCTGTGAGATGCCGCCGCTCAAGAACATCAAATTCTCGACACAGTCTGCAATGAAAGGATCACACCTCAGGCTACAAGTCGCGAAATTTCAGTCTGATTGAGGCCTCGCGGAGCTAACGTAACGAGCTACCACTTTGAAAAAAAGTTTTGTGAAGTTTCGACTTTTAGGAAGGTCCCGTGATTGTCGGAAGCTGTGAGATGTCGCCGCTCAAAAACATCAAATTCTCGACACAGTCTGCAATGAAAGGATCACACCTTAGGCTACAAGTCGCGAAATTCCAGTCTGATTGAGGCCTCGCGGAGCTAACGTAACGAGCTACAACTTTGACAGAGAACTTTTGTGAAGTTTCGACTTTTTGGAGGGTCCCGCGATTGTCGGAAGCTGTGAGATGCCGCCGCTCAAGAACATCAAATTCTCGACACAGTCTGCAATGAAAGGATCACACCTCAGGCTACAAGTCGCGAAATTTCAGTCTGATTGAGGCCTCGCGGAGCTAACGTAACGAGCTACCACTTTGAAAAAGAACTTTTGTGAAGTTTCGACTTTTTGGAGGGTCCCGCGATTGTCGGAAGCTGTGAGATGCCACCGCTCCAGAACATCAAATTCTCGACACAGTCTGCACTGAAAGGATCACACCTCAGGCTACAAGTCGCGAAATTTCTGTCTGATTGAGGCCTCGCGGAGCTAACGTAACGAGCTACAACTTTGAAAAAGAACTTTTGTGAAGTTTAGACTTTTTGGAGGGTCCCGCGATTGTCGGAAGCTGTGAGATGCTGTCGCTCAAGAACATCAAATTCTCGACACAGTCTGGAATGAAAGGATCACACGTCAGGCTACAGGTCGCGAAATTTCAGTCTGATTGAGGCCTCGCGTTGCTAACTTAACGAGCTACAACTTTGAAAGAGAACTTTTGTGAAGTTTCGACTTTTTGGAGGGTCCCGCGATTGTCGGAAGCTGTGAGATGCTGCCGCTCAAAAAGATCAAATTCTCGACACAGTCTGCAATGAAAGGATCACACCTCAGGCTAGAAGTCGCGAAATTCCAGTCTGATTGAGGCCGCGCGGAGCTAACGTAACGAGCTACAACTTTGAAAGAGAACTTTTGTGAAGTTTCGACTTTTTGGAGGGTCCCGCGATTGTCGGAAGCTGTGAGATGCCGCCGCTCAAGAACATCAAATTCTCGACACAGTCTGCACTGAAAGGATCACACCTCAGGCTATAAGTCGCGAAATTTCTCACTGATTGAGGCCTCACGGAGCTAACGTAACGAGCTACAACATTGAAAAGGAACTTTTGTGAAGTTTCGACTTTTTGGACGGTCCCGAGATTGTCGGAAGCTGTTAGATGCGGCCGCTCAAGAACATCAAATTCTCGACACAGTCTGCAATGAAAGGATCACGCCTCAGGCTACAAGTCGCGAAATTTCAGTCTGATTGAGGCCTCGCGGAGCTAACGTAACGAGCTACAACTTTGAAAAAGAATTTTTGTGAAGTTTCGACTTTTTGGACGGTCTCGCGATTGTCGGAAGCTGTTAGATGCGGCCGCTCAAGAACATCAAATTATCGACACAGTCTGCAATGAAAGGATCACACCTCATGCTACAAGTCGCGAAATTCCAGTCTGATTGAGGCCGCGCGGAGCTAACGTAACGAGCTACAACTTTGAAAGAGAACTTTTGTGAAGTTTCGACTTTTTGGAGGGTCCCGCGATTGTCGGAAGCTGTGAGATGCCGCCGCTCAAGAACATCAAATTCTCGACACAGTCTGCACTGAAAGGATACACCTCAGGCTATAAGTCGCGAAATTTCTGTCTGATTGAGGCCTCACGGAGCTAACGTAACGAGCTACAACATTGAAAAGGAACTTTTGTGAAGTTTCGACTTTTTGGACGGTCCCGAGATTGTCGGAAGCTGTTAGATGCGGCCGCTCAAGAACATCAAATTCTCGACACAGTCTGCAATGAAAGGATCACACCTCAGGCTATAAGTCGCGAAATTTCAGTCTGATTGAGGCCTCACGGAGCTAACGTAACGAGCTACAACTTTGAAAAAGAACTTTTGTGAAGTTTCGACTTTTTGGACGGTCCCGCGATTGTCGGAAGCTGTGAGATGCCGCCGCTCAAGAACATCAAATTCTCGACACAGTCTGCACTGAAAGGATCACACCTCAGGCTATAAGTCGCGAAATTTCTGTCTGATTGAGGCCTCACGGGGCTAACGTAACGAGCTACAACTTTGAAAAGGAACTTTTGTGAAGTTTCGACTTTTTGGACGGTCCCGCGATTGTCGGAAGCTGTTAGATGCTGCCGCTCAAAAACATCAAATTCTCGACACAGTCTGCAATGAAAGGATCACACCTCAGGCTACAAGTCGCGAAATTCCAGTCTGATTGAGGCCGCGCGGAGCTAACGTAACGAGCTACAACTTTGAAAGAGAACTTTTGTGAAGTTTCGACTTTTTGGAGGGTCCCGCGATTGTCGGAAGCTGTGAGATGCCGCCGCTCAAGAACATCAAATTCTCGACACAGTCTGCACTGAAAGGATCACACCTCAGGCTATAAGTCGCGAAATTTCTGTCTGATTGAGGCCTCACGGAGCTAACGTAACGAGCTACAACATTGAAAAGGAACTTTTGTGAAGTTTCGACTTTTTGGACGGTCCCGAGATTGTCGGAAGCTGTTAGATGCGGCCGCTCAAGAACATCAAATTCTCGACACAGTCTGCAATGAAAGGATCACACCTCAGGCTACAAGTCGCGAAATTTCAGTCTGATTGAGGCCTCGCGGAGGTAACGTAACGAGCTACCACTTTGAAAAAGAACTTTTGTGAAGTTTCAACTTTTTGGAGGGTCCCGTGATTGTCGGAAGCTGTGAGATGCCGCTCAAACATCAAATTCTCGACACAGTCTGAAAAAAACTCATAAAGTCGAAATTATCTATAGCTAGAAAACACAATTGAAAAAACTTTTGAAGTTACTTTTAGGTCCGAGTCGAACTGAATCCCAAGAACATCAAATTCTCGACACAGTCTGCAATGAAAGGATCACACCTCAGGCTACAAGTCGCGAAATTTCAGTCTGATTGAGGCCTCCGGAGCTAACGTAACGAGCTACAACTTTGAAAAAGAACTTTTGTGAAGTTTCGACTTTTTGGACGGTCCCGCGATTGTCGGAAGCTGTTAGATGCGGCCGCTCAAGAACATCAAATTATCGACACAGTCTGCAATGAAAGGATCACACCTCAGGCTACAAGTCGCGAAATTCCAGTCTGATTGAGGCCCGCGGAGCTAACGTAACGAGCTACAACTTTGAAAAGAACTTTTGTGAAGTTTCGACTTTTTGGAGGTCCCGCGATTGTCGGAAGCTGTGAGATGCGCCGCTCAAGAACATCAAATTCTCGACACAGTCTGCAATGAAAGGATCACACCTCAGGCTACAAGTCGCGAAATTCAGTCTGATTGAGGCCTCGCGGAGCTAACGTAACGAGCTACAACTTTGAAAGAGAACTTTTGTGAAGTTTCGACTTTTTGGAGGGTCCCGCGATTGTCGGAAGCTGTGAGATGCCGCCGCTCAAGAACATCAAATTCTCGACACAGTCTGCAATGAAAGGATCACACCTCAGGCTACAAGTCGCGAAATTTCAGTCTGATTGAGGCCTCGCGGAGCTAACGTAACGAGCTACCACTTTGAAAAGAACTTTTGTGAAGTTTCGACTTTTTGGAGGTCCCGGATTGTCGGAAGCTGTGAGATGCCGCCGCTCAAGAACATCAAATTCTCGACACAGTCTGCAATGAAAGGATCACACCTCAGGCTACAAGTCGCGAAATTTCAGTCTGATTGAGGCCTCGCGGAGCTAACGTAACGAGCTACAACTTTGAAAAGAACTTTTGTGAAGTTTCGACTTTTTGGAGGGTCCCGCGATTGTCGGAAGCTGTGAGATGCGCCGCTCAAGAACATCAAATTCTCGACACAGTCTGCAATGAAAGGATCACACCTCAGGCTACAAGTCGCGAAATTTCAGTCTGATTGAGGCCTCGCGGAGCTAACGTAACGAGCTACAACTTTGAAAAAGAACTTTTGTGAAGTTTCGACTTTTTGGAGGTCCCGCGATTGTCGGAAGCTGTGAGATGCGCCGCTCAAAACATCAAATTCTCGACACAGTCTGCAATGAAAGGATCACACCTCAGGCTACAAGTCGCGAAATTTCAGTCTGATTGAGGCCTCCGGAGCTAACGTAACGAGCTACAACTTTGAAAAGAACTTTTGTGAAGTTTCGACTTTTTGGAGGTCCCGCGATTGTCGGAAGCTGTGAGATGCCGCCGCTCAAAACATCAAATTCTCGACACAGTCTGCAATGAAAGGATCACACCTCAGGCTACAAGTCGCGAAATTTCAGTCTGATTGAGGCCTCGCGGAGCTAACGTAACGAGCTACAACTTTGAAAAGAACTTTTGTGAAGTTTCGACTTTTGGAGGGTCCCGCGATTGTCGGAAGCTGTAGATGCCGCCGCTCAAGAACATCAAATTCTCGACACAGTCTGCAATGAAAGGATCACACCTCAGGCTACAAGTCGCGAAATTTCAGTCTGATTGAGGCCTCGCGGAGCTAACGTAACGAGCTACAACTTTGAAAAAGAACTTTTGTGAAGTTTCGACTTTTTGGAGGGTCCCGCGATTGTCGGAAGCTGTGAGATGCGCCGCTCAAGAACATCAAATTCTCGACACAGTCTGCAATGAAAGGATCACACCTCAGGCTACAAGTCGCGAAATTTCAGTCTGATTGAGGCCTCGCGGAGCTAACGTAACGAGCTACAACTTTGAAAAGAACTTTTGTGAAGTTTCGACTTTTTGGAGGGTCCCGCGATTGTCGGAAGCTGTGAGATGCGCCGCTCAAGAACATCAAATTCTCGACACAGTCTGCAATGAAAGGATCACACCTCAGGCTACAAGTCGCGAAATTTCAGTCTGATTGAGGCCTCGCGGAGCTAACGTAACGAGCTACAACTTTGAAAAGAACTTTTGTGAAGTTTCACTTTTTGGAGGTCCCGCGATTGTCGGAAGCTGTGAGATGCGCCGCTCAAGAACATCAAATTCTCGACACAGTCTGCAATGAAAGGATCACACCTCAGGCTACAAGTCGCGAAATTTCAGTCTGATTGAGGCCTCGCGGAGCTAACGTAACGAGCTACAACTTTGAAAAAGAACTTTTGTGAAGTTTCGACTTTTGGACGGTCCCGCGATTGTCGGAAGCTGTTAGATGCGCCGCTCAAGAACATCAAATTCTCGACACAGTCTGCAATGAAAGGATCACACCTCAGGCTACAAGTCGCGAAATTTCAGTCTGATTGAGGCCTCGCGGAGCTAACGTAACGAGCTACAACTTTGAAAAGAACTTTTGTGAAGTTTCGACTTTTTGGAGGTCCCGCGATTGTCGGAAGCTGTGAGATGCGCCGCTCAAGAACATCAAATTCTCACACAGTCTGCAATGAAAGGATCACACCTCAGGCTACAAGTCGCGAAATTTCAGTCTGATTGAGGCCTCGCGGAGCTAACGTAACGAGCTACAACTTTGAAAAAGAACTTTTGTGAAGTTTCGACTTTTTGGAGGTCCCGCGATTGTCGGAAGCTGTGAGATGCCGCCGCTCAAGAACATCAAATTCTCGACACAGTCTGCAATGAAAGGATCACACCTCAGGCTACAAGTCGCGAAATTTCAGTCTGATTGAGGCCTCGCGGAGCTAACGTAACGAGCTACAACTTTGAAAAGAACTTTTGTGAAGTTTCGACTTTTGGAGGGTCCCGCGATTGTCGGAAGCTGTGAGATGCCGCCGCTCAAGAACATCAAATTCTCGACACAGTCTGCAATGAAAGGATCACACCTCAGGCTACAAGTCGCGAAATTTCAGTCTGATTGAGGCCTCGCGGAGCTAACGTAACGAGCTACAACTTTGAAAAGAACTTTTGTGAAGTTTCGACTTTTTGGAGGTCCCGCGATTGTCGGAAGCTGTGAGATGCCGCCGCTCAAGAACATCAAATTCTCGACACAGTCTGCAATGAAAGGATCACACCTCAGGCTACAAGTCGCGAAATTTCAGTCTGATTGAGGCCTCGCGGAGCTAACGTAACGAGCTACCACTTTGAAAAAGAACTTTTGTGAAGTTTCGACTTTTTGGAGGTCCCGCGATTGTCGGAAGCTGTAGATGCGCCGCTCAAGAACATCAAATTCTCGACACAGTCTGCAATGAAAGGATCACACCTCAGGCTACAAGTCGCGAAATTTCAGTCTGATTGAGGCCTCGCGGAGCTAACGTAACGAGCTACAACTTTGAAAAAGAACTTTTGTGAAGTTTCGACTTTTTGGAGGTCCCGCGATTGTCGGAAGCTGTAGATGCGCCTCAAGAACATCAAATTCTCGACACAGTCTGCAATGAAAGGATCACACCTCAGGCTACAAGTCGCGAAATTCAGTCTGATTGAGGCCTCGCGGAGCTAACGTAACGAGCTACAACTTTGAAAAGAACTTTTGTGAAGTTTCGACTTTTGGAGGGTCCCGCGATTGTCGGAAGCTGTGAGATGCGCCGCTCAAGAACATCAAATTCTCGACACAGTCTGCAATGAAAGGATCACACCTCAGGCTACAAGTCGCGAAATTTCAGTCTGATTGAGGCCTCGCGGAGCTAACGTAACGAGCTACAACTTGAAAAAGAACTTTTGTGAAGTTTCGACTTTTTGGAGGTCCCGCGATTGTCGGAAGCTGTGAGATGCCGCCGCTCAAGAACATCAAATTCTCGACACAGTCTGCAATGAAAGGATCACACCTCAGGCTACAAGTCGCGAAATTTCAGTCTGATTGAGGCCTCGCGGAGCTAACGTAACGAGCTACAACTTTGAAAAGAACTTTTGTGAAGTTTCGACTTTTTGGAGGTCCCGATTGTCGGAAGCTGTGAGATCGCCGCTCAAAACATCAAATTCTCGACACAGTCTGCAATGAAAGGATCACACCTCAGGCTACAAGTCGCGAAATTTCAGTCTGATTGAGGCCTCCGGAGCTAACGTAACGAGCTACAACTTTGAAAAGAACTTTTGTGAAGTTTCGACTTTTTGGAGGTCCCCGATTGTCGGAAGCTGTGAGATGCGCGCTCAAAACATCAAATTCTCGACACAGTCTGCATGAAAGGATCACACCTCAGGCTACAAGTCGCAAATTTCAGTCTGATTGAGGCCTCCGGAGCTAACGTAACGAGCTACAACTTTGAAAAGAACTTTGTGAAGTTTCGACTTTTGAGGTCCCGCGATTGTCGGAACTGTGAGATGCCGCCGCTCAAAACATCAAATTCTCACACAGTCTGCAATGAAAGGATCACACCTCAGGCTACAAGTCGCGAAATTTCAGTCTGATTGAGGCCTCCGGAGCTAACGTAACGAGCTACACTTTGAAAAGAACTTTGTGAAGTTTCGACTTTTGGAGGTCCGCGATTGTCGGAAGCTGTGAGATGCGCCGCTCAAGAACATCAAATTCTCGACACAGTCTGCATGAAAGGATCACACCTCAGGCTACAAGTCGCGAAATTTCAGTCTGATTGAGGCCTCGCGAGCTAACGTAACGAGCTACAACTTTGAAAAGAACTTTTGTGAAGTTTCGACTTTTTGGAGGGTCCCGCGATTGTCGGAAGCTGTAGATGCGCCGCTCAAGAACATCAAATTCTCGACACAGTCTGCAATGAAAGGATCACACCTCAGCTACAAGTCGCGAAATTTCAGTCTGATTGAGGCCTCCGGAGCTAACGTAACGAGCTACAACTTTGAAAAAGAACTTTGTGAAGTTTCGACTTTTGGAGGTCCCGGATTGTCGGAAGCTGTTAGATGCGCCGCTCAAGAACATCAAATTTCGACACAGTCTGCATGAAAGGATCACACCTCAGGCTACAAGTCGCGAAATTTCAGTCTGATTGAGGCCTCGCGGAGCTAACGTAACGAGCTACAACTTTGAAAAGAACTTTTGTGAAGTTTCGACTTTTGGAGGTCCCGGATTGTCGGAAGCTGTGAGATGCCGCCGCTCAAAACATCAAATTCTCGACACAGTCTGCAATGAAAGGATCACACCTCAGGCTACAAGTCGCGAAATTCAGTCTGATTGAGGCTCGCGGAGCTAACGTAACGACTACAACTTTGAAAAGAACTTTGTGAAGTTTCGACTTTTGGAGGGTCCGCGATTGTCGGAAGCTGTGAGATGCGCCGCTCAAGAACATCAAATTCTCGACACAGTCTGCAATGAAAGGATCACACCTCAGGCTACAAGTCGCGAAATTCAGTCTGATTGAGGCCTCGCGAGCTAACGTAACGAGCTACAACTTTGAAAAAACTTTGTGAAGTTTCGACTTTTGGAGGTCCGCGATTGTCGGAAGCTGTGAGATGCGCCGCTCAAGAACATCAAATTCTCGACACAGTCTGCAATGAAAGGATCACACCTCAGGCTACAAGTCGCGAAATTTCAGTCTGATTGAGGCCTCGCGGAGCTAACGTAACGAGCTACAACTTTGAAAAAACTTTTGTGAAGTTTCGACTTTTGGAGGTCCCGCGATTGTCGGAAGCTGTAGATGCGCCGCTCAAAACATCAAATTCTCGACACAGTCTGCAATGAAAGATCACACCTCAGCTACAAGTCGCGAAATTTCAGTCTGATTGAGGCCTCGCGGAGCTAACGTAACGAGCTACAACTTTGAAAAAGAACTTTTGTGAAGTTTCGACTTTTGGAGGTCCCGCGATTGTCGGAAGCTGTGAGATGCCGCCGCTCAAAACATCAAATTCTCGACACAGTCTGCAATGAAAGGATCACACCTCAGGCTACAAGTCGCGAAATTCAGTCTGATTGAGGCCTCGCGAGCTAACGTAACGAGCTACAACTTGAAAAGAACTTTTGTGAAGTTTCGACTTTTGGAGGGTCCCGCGATTGTCGGAAGCTGTGAGATGCCGCCGCTCAAGAACATCAAATTCTCGACACAGTCTGCAATGAAAGGATCACACCTCAGGCTACAAGTCGCGAAATTTCAGTCTGATTGAGGCCTCGCGAGCTAACGTAACGAGCTACAACTTGAAAAGAACTTTTGTGAAGTTTCGACTTTTTGGAGGTCCCCGATTGTCGGAAGCTGTAGATGCGCCGCTCAAGAACATCAAATTTCGACACAGTCTGCAATGAAAGGATCACACCTCAGGCTACAAGTCGCGAAATTTCAGTCTGATTGAGGCCTCGGAGCTAACGTAACGAGCTACAACTTTGAAAAGAACTTTGTGAAGTTTCGACTTTTTGGAGGTCCCGATTGTCGGAAGCTGTAGATGCGCCGCTCAAGAACATCAAATTCTCGACACAGTCTGCATGAAAGGATCACACCTCAGGCTACAAGTCGCGAAATTTCAGTCTGATTGAGGCCTCGCGGAGCTAACGTAACGAGCTACAACTTTGAAAAGAACTTTTGTGAAGTTTCGACTTTTTGGAGGGTCCCCGATTGTCGGAAGCTGTAGATGCGCCGCTCAAGAACATCAAATTCTCGACACAGTCTGCAATGAAAGGATCACACCTCAGCTACAAGTCGCGAAATTTCAGTCTGATTGAGGCCTCGCGAGCTAACGTAACGAGCTACAACTTTGAAAAAGAACTTTTGTGAAGTTTCGACTTTTGGAGGTCCCGCGATTGTCGGAAGCTGTTGAGATGCCGCCGCTCAAGAACATCAAATTTCGACACAGTCTGCAATGAAAGGATCACACCTCAGGCTACAAGTCGCGAAATTTCAGTCTGATTGAGGCCTCGCGGAGCTAACGTAACGAGCTACAACTTTGAAAAGAACTTTTGTGAAGTTTCGACTTTTGGAGGTCCCCGATTGTCGAAGCTGTAGATGCGCCGCTCAAGAACATCAAATTCTCGACACAGTCTGCAATGAAAGGATCACACCTCAGGCTACAAGTCGCGAAATTCCAGTCTGATTGAGGCCTCGCGGAGCTAACGTAACGAGCTACAACTTTGAAAAAGAACTTTTGTGAAGTTTCGACTTTTTGGAGGGTCCCGCGATTGTCGGAAGCTGTAGATGCCGCCGCTCAAGAACATCAAATTCTCGACACAGTCTGCAATGAAAGGATCACACCTCAGGCTACAAGTCGCGAAATTTCAGTCTGATTGAGGCCTCGCGGAGCTAACGTAACGAGCTACAACTTGAAAAAGAACTTTTGTGAAGTTTCGACTTTTTGGAGGGTCCCGCGATTGTCGGAAGCTGTAGATGCGGCCGCTCAAGAACATCAAATTCTCGACACAGTCTGCAATGAAAGGATCACACCTCAGGCTACAAGTCGCGAAATTTCAGTCTGATTGAGGCCTCGCGGAGCTAACGTAACGAGCTACAACTTTGAAAAAGAACTTTTGTGAAGTTTCGACTTTTTGGAGGGTCCCGCGATTGTCGGAAGCTGTGAGATGCCGCCGCTCAAGAACATCAAATTCTCGACACAGTCTGCATGAAAGGATCACACCTCAGCTACAAGTCGCGAAATTTCATCTGATTGAGGCCTCGCGGAGCAACTAACGAGCTACCACTTGAAAAAAACTTTTGTGAAGTTTCAATTTTGGAGGTCCCGCATTGTCGGAAGCTGTAGATCGCCGCTCAAGAACATCAAATTCTCGACACAGTCTGCAATGAAAGGATCACACCTCAGGCTACAAAGTCGCGAAATTTCAGTCTGATTGAGGCCTCGCGAGCTAACGTAACGAGCTACAACTTTGAAAAAGAACTTTGTGAATTTCGACTTTTGGGAGGTCCCCGGATTGTCGGAAGCTTAGATGCCGCCCTCAAAACATCAAATTCTCGACACAGTCTGCAATGAAAGGATCACACCTCAGGCTACAAGTCGCGAATTTCAGTCTGATTGAGGCCTCGCGAGCTAACGTAACGAGCTACAACTTTGAAAAAGAACTTTGTGAAGTTTCACTTTTTGGAGGTCCCGCGATTGTCGGAAGCTGTTAGATGCGCCGCTCAAGAACATCAAATTTCGACACAGTCTGCAATGAAAGATCACACCTCAGGCTACAAGTCGCGAAATTTCAGTCTGATGAGGCCCGCGGAGCTAACGTAACGAGCTACAACTTTGAAAAAGAACTTTGTGAAGTTTCGACTTTTGGAGGTCCCGCGATTGTCGGAAGCTGTGAGATGCCGCCGCTCAAGAACATCAAATTCTCGACACAGTCTGCAATGAAAGGATCACACCTCAGGCTACAAGTCGCAAATTTCAGTCTGATTGAGGCCTCGCGGAGCTAACGTAACGAGCTACAACTTTGAAAAAGAACTTTTGTGAAGTTTCGACTTTTTGGAGGTCCCGCGATTGTCGGAAGCTGTGAGATGCGGCCGCTCAAGAACATCAAATTCGACACAGTCTGCAATGAAAGGATCACACCTCAGCTACAAGTCGCGAAATTTCAGTCTGATTGAGGCCTCGCGAGCTAACGTAACGAGCTACACTTGAAAAAGAACTTTGTGAAGTTTCACTTTTTGAGGGTCCCGGATTGTCGGAAGCTGTGAGATGCGGCCTCAAGAACATCAAATTCTCGACACAGTCTGCAATGAAAGATCACACCTCAGGCTACAAGTCGCGAAATTTCAGTCTGATTGAGGCCTCGCGAGCTAACGTAACGAGCTACAACTTTGAAAAAGAATTTTGTGAAGTTTCGACTTTTGGAGGTCCCGCGATTGTCGGAAGCTGTAGATGCGCCGCTCAAGAACATCAAATTCTCGACACAGTCTGCAATGAAAGATCACACCTCAGGCTACAAGTCGCGAAATTTCAGTCTGATTGAGGCCTCGCGGAGCTAACGTAACGAGCTACAACTTTGAAAAAGAACTTTTGAAGTTTCACTTTTTGGAGGTCCCGCGATTGTCGGAAGCTGTAGATGCGCCGCTCAAAACATCAAATTCTCGACACAGTCTGCAATGAAAGGATCACACCTCAGGCTACAAGTCGCGAAATTTCAGTCTGATTGAGGCCTCGCGGAGCTAACGTAACGAGCTACAACTTTGAAAAAGAACTTTTGTGAAGTTTCGACTTTTAGGTCCGCGATTGTCGGAAGCTGTAGATGCGCCGCTCAAAACATCAAATTCTCGACACAGTCTGCAATGAAAGGATCACACCTCAGGCTAAAGTCGCGAAATTTCAGTCTGATTGAGGCTCGCGGAGCTAAGTAACGAGCTACAACTTTGAAAAGAACTTTTGTGAAGTTTCAACTTTTGGAGGGTCCCGCGATTGTCGGAAGCTGTGAGATGCCGCGCTCAAGAACATCAAATTCTCGACACAGTCTGGCATAAAGGATCACACCTCAGGCTACAAGTCGCGAAATTTCAGTCTGATGAGCCTCCGGAGCTAACGTAACGAGCTACCACTTTGAAAAGAACTTTTGTGAAGTTTCGACTTTTTGGAGGGTCCGTGATTGTCGGAAGCTGTGAGATGCCGCCCTCAAGAACATCAAATTCTCGACACAGTCTGCAATGAAAGGATCACACCTCAGGCTACAAGTCGCGAAATTTCAGTCTATTGAGGCCTCGCGGAGCTAACGTAACGAGCTACAACTTTGAAAAAGAACTTTTGTAAGTTTCACTTTTGGAGGTCCCCGATTGTCGGAAGTGTGAGATGCCGCCGTCAAAACATAAATTCTCGACACAGTCTGCAATGAAAGGATCACACCTCAGGCTACAAGTCCGAAATCAGTCTGATTAGGCTCGCGAGCAACGTAACGAGCTACAACTTTGAAAAACTTTTGGAAGTTCGACTTTTTGGAACGGTCCCCGGATTGTCGGAAGCTGTGAGATGCGGCCGCTCAAGAACATCAAATTCTCGACACAGTCTGCAATGAAAGGATCACACCTCAGGCTACAAGTCGCGAAATTTCAGTCTGATTGAGGCCTCGCGGAGCTAACGTAACGAGCTACCACTTTGAAAAAGAACTTTTGTGAAGTTTCGACTTTTAGGAAGGTCCCGCGATTGTCGGAAGCTGTGAGATGCTGCCGCTCAAAAACATCAAATTCTCGACACAGTCTGCAATGAAAGGATCACACCTCAGGCTACAAGTCGCGAAATTTCAGTCTGATTGAGGCCTCGCGGAGCTAACGTAACGAGCTACAACTTTGAAAAAGAGAACTTTTGTGAAGTTTCGACTTTTTGGAGGGTCCCGCGATTGTCGGAAGCTGTGAGATGCGCCGCTCAAGAACATCAAATTCTCGACACAGTCTGCAATGAAAGGATCACACCTCAGGCTACAAGTCGCGAAATTTCAGTCTGATTGAGGCCTCGCGGAGCTAACGTAACGAGCTACAACTTTGAAAAAGAACTTTTGTGAAGTTTCGACTTTTTGGAGGTCCCGCGATTGTCGGAAGCTGTGAGATGCGCCGCTCAAGAACATCAAATTCTCGACACAGTCTGCAATGAAAGGATCACACCTCAGGCTACAAGTCGCGAAATTTCAGTCTGATTGAGGCCTCGCGGAGCTAACGTAACGAGCTACAACTTTGAAAAGAACTTTTGTGAAGTTTCGACTTTTTGGAGGGTCCCGCGATTGTCGGAAGCTGTGAGATGCGCCGCTCAAGAACATCAAATTCTCGACACAGTCTGCAATGAAAGGATCACACCTCAGGCTACAAGTCGCGAAATTTCAGTCTGATTGAGGCCTCGCGAGCTAACGTAACGAGCTACAACTTTGAAAAAAGAACTTTTGTGAAGTTTCGACTTTTTGGAGGGTCCCGCGATTGTCGGAAGCTGTGAGATGCTGCCGCTCAAGAACATCAAATTCTCGACACAGTCTGCAATGAAAGGATCACACCTCAGGCTACAAGTCGCGAAATTTCAGTCTGATTGAGGCCTCGCGGAGCTAACGTAACGAGCTACAACTTTGAAAAAGAACTTTTGTGAAGTTTCGACTTTTTGGAGGGTCCCGCGATTGTCGGAAGCTGTGAGATGCTCAAAATCAAATTCTCGACACAGTCTGCAATGAAAGGATCACACCTCAGGCTACAAGTCGCGAAATTTCAGTCTGATTGAGGCCTCGCGGAGCTAACGTAACGAGCTACAACTTTGAAAAAGAACTTTTGTGAAGTTTCGACTTTTTGGAGGTCCCGCGATTGTCGGAAGCTGTTAGATGCGGCCGCTCAAGAACATCAAATTATCGACACAGTCTGCAATGAAAGGATCACACCTCAGGCTACAAGTCGCGAAATTTCAGTCTGATTGAGGCCTCGCGGAGCTAACGTAACGAGCTACAACTTTGAAAAAGAACTTTTGTGAAGTTTCGACTTTTAGGAGGTCCCGCGATTGTCGGAAGCTGTGAGATGCCGCGCTCAAAAAACATCAAATTCTCGACACAGTCTGCAATGAAAGGATCACACCTCAGGCTACAAGTCGCGAAATTTCAGTCTGATTGAGGCCTCGCGGAGCTAACGTAACGAGCTACACTTTGAAAAAGAACTTTTGTGAAGTTTCGACTTTTTGGAGGTCCCGCGATTGTCGGAAGCTGTGAGATGC